>NC_051230.1:14866153-15086153 GCF_015220715.1 Pygocentrus nattereri
AAGTAGTAATAAAAGCCTGTTTTTTCTGTACTGTTATCCATTTTTATAGATGACAGCAGAGCTAGCCTTACGTAATAAGTGACATAAGCAGTGGCTTAGGGCTCTAAAGCCACCAGGGGGCCCCCTAAAAACTTTTAGGTAATTACTGTAAGGTACCATTGTATTGTCTAAGACACTGGAGTGAGGTGAAAAACTGACTGGGTAATCATGTCTCAAATAAAAGAAAAAGTAAAAAACTGGAGAAAAGGCTTAAAAATAAAGGCATTTTTTGTTTTATTTTGAGGTGTTAATGTATGTTGTTTTTTGGTTGGGCAACAAGATTGTCAACATGGACAGAGAATGCCAAGATGGAGTTTTGTAATTAAACTGTGATTTAACCCCTCAAATGGGCATTCAATAGAATCTAGTCATTGGTTATAGTTAGCCTCAAATTTTACAGTATGCCAGCTAAAAATCTAACTGATTTCTCAATGTAATGTAAACAAAGTTAGGATTCCTAACTTAGGAATGTTTATTTAAGACTACATAAGTAAGGCATATGCATAAATAGTTGGATTACATTAAAGTCCCAGGGAACACAGCGTATTTAAAATGTTTGTATGATATTAAACCCAAGTGTTATACTGAACATCCAGTAAAGCTTGAATGAATACAATATAAATACGATAAAACACAGCTTAAAAACTGCTAATCAGATGTATCCAGAACTGTGTGGGCTAATGAGCAGCTTAACTGACAGCTTTCTGTCCAAAACTCCTCCACCCCTTAAACAGAATTAAAATCATTATCCAGCTTTTATGTGACTGTAATTTGACAAAAAAAGCATGGATTAACAGGATGGACAGATCAACAAACGGATGGAAAAGTAACGTGTGAATGAAGGAAAGAACGAATGACATGTAAAGGAATGGGCGTCAGGCAACTACAGGCAGACAGACCTTGTGGTTGACTAGTGGAATTCTTACAGAAGTGTTACCCAAGATTAGGGCCGTCTAGTTTACATTAAGAGGAGAGAAATATGGTGAAATACATGGATCACTGGAAACATGTCATCAAAGGATATACAAAGGATATACTTTAAGGATAGTACATGTTTACTTTTTGCCTGCAAGAACAAGATTAGCCTATTTAGAAAAAACAAACAAACAGAGATTTAGGTTCTCTGGGTGTTTAAGACTGGTCCTTATGCACACACTAATTCAGCAAATCATCCATTTTAAACAGAAACAAAATAAGACTCAAACACACTATGACAGTATTTTAACAGCTAAAACAGGAAAAGGACAGTTACTAAATTTGATAATTCACAGCGACAGCTTTTTTTAAACCATTTATAAGGTGTATATCTGGGGGAGTGCCAAGGCAGATGGGGCCCCCAGCATGCTGCTTAGAGCCCCCAGAATGCTAGAGTCAGCCATGGATAACAAAATGTCATACAGGGTCACAAACCACATGAGTGTTGAGATTATGTAACAACTAGACTTGGTTTGAAGAAAGTATATGATTTCGCGTACATTTCACACAGTGCTAACAGACAGCTAGGACGTAAGCATTCATTACATGTTCACCACATAAGCTGCCTAGCTTCAGCATGCAACTAAAAGGCCAGCCTCTGCACTATTTGGGGTGTAAGTTTGCTTTTTTCTCACAAAGGGCTCAGCAAGTAGCTGATGCCCAGAATTGGGTGTCTCATCAGATCAGGAAAAACTCTAGTGCTGTACAAGGATGGTTCAGGAATTAATAACACACCTGCATACCAAGCATCCGCTTACCTCACAGCTTGGCTCCTTTATGGGGAGGTTACGGAACCAGTTGTTGTAGTCCAGCATGTCATCAGTGGCAGTGGTGATAAGTTGAGAGCGCAGCATTCTCCAGGGCAAGTCCAGATGCAGCACCTTACCCACTGCACTTCCCCAGTCATTCAGAGAAATGAGGCCTGGGAGTGGACACAGACACTGTCATCAACATCTCCCAAAGAAATTATACATTTTCACTTAAAGCAGGATTTTATATCAATACAACAGCCAATTAGAGTCCACTGGCATTGTGGATTTGACTCTGTAATTATAATTCCACCTTTCATAGGATTTGGCTCTGGTTTAGATCCTCTTAGTCTGCCAAGGCAAAGCACAGATGGAGATTAAAGCAGCTAATGAAATAGTCACTAATATGTTCGGAATTCCACCTAATCACCATCCCCTGTTGTTTCTTATATAATGGTAATGCAAGGAGGCAGAAAGCAGAAAGATTTTACAAAAGCATGTGAAGGGGAAATGACATACTATGTGTCATCCTTAAACAAATATCCAAGATTGGTACAGACATGATACACTCTGTCAGAAACTAGACAGTGACACAGTGTTGTTGTTTTAGCACAATGTAACAGTTTAGTTATATGTTTGTTACGATAAGTTATATACATGTTATATATATATTCTATTTGAAGTTTAAATCCTGCATGCAATAAATTCCTGCATTGGTGGGTGGGATTTTGGGTAGGTGGGCCCCTGATTGGTCAAAAATAACCTTTCTATTGCTATGCTCAACAGTGTTATTGTTTTTTCACAATGTAACAAACAGATTTTTATTGTTTTATTTTTGTCTGTGTCTCTCATTAATTTGGATTTTTTTCAGCCTTATGATGGCCACTTTTACTAGCATTAGCACTTCTTTGGTCTTCAGGGCCAGAGATGACAGAAACAATCTCTACAGGCAAACGCAATGTGTAGTCACCTCTAGATCTTTCATTAGCTCTCTTGCAAATTAACTACTATCACACCTCTAGCCAAAAACACTGAGAAGCCAGTTGTCCATTCATAATGGTTATGGTCTATGGTCTACGCCTTCAAACTCAAGTTAAGATTCTGCACTCTAACATTATCATTGTCTCATTTCAGATCTAATGTGCTGGAATACAGAGCCAGGAAAATACTATACATCAGCAGTTATTATGTGTGAGGTCAAGTACTACTCATGCAGTTAAGCATGTGTATCGGGTGTGTACAGGACAGAGGAAGATATACTTTTGCTTAAATTATGAGACCTTACACCCATCCCTAGAGAGTACACTCAGAGAAACATTTCTCATCATACATATGTCAAAGACAGCATAATAAGGGATCACACAGACCTTGCATTTCAGGTGCGCATCGTCTACAGGCTTTAGATCACAAGGCTCTTAAATAAAATGTCTCCACATTGTTAAATAATTTTGGAGCCCATGCCCTTCTAATAATTTGTTTCATGGAGGAACTGTGCTGCACCTGTGTTCTCCTTATCGTATTCCTGGAAGGCACTGAGGAGGTCTGACTTGTGTGAAAACAGCTGCTCTCTCAGGACTTTCAGAGCTGAGTGCTCCGTCCGTCTGACACTGAACAGAAAGAAATAACCAAAAGAAACAATCAGCAAATATCTAAATTGTGTCACGATGACCTTACTTACAGCAAACATTCGCACAAAAATTTCAGCTGAGGTATGTTTGGTGTCCAAAATTTGCTACTTCAATTTTGCACTGGAGCTACAAGGCTAATGTACTAACAAGAAATGAAAGCCACTAGTTCATCATCATCATACAACTACATCACACACTTGTTCATGTGGTTTATAACACCTACTATAATCAGAGTAGAGTACAGGTAGAGCAGCCTAAACCCAAATTTGTGCAAATGCACCAGGCCAAAAATTACTTGACCTCTTTCTGTAGGCTGTCTCAGATTTCTAAGCAGTGTGACCAAATAAAACATGATTTTCCCAAAACTCTGTTATCAGATTAACTAGAACATGTTGGCTTTCTGTTTATGAAATTTGTCTCTGTGTTGAGCTGTTAGAGAGCAATGAGGAACTCCTCAGCGTACCTGGACAAATGACTTGTATGAATTTGTATGACTTTTTAATGCACAATTACTGTTTATTTGCTGAGTTCAACATACTGGGGAAAAGTGGCCTGTGTATGTAAGTTATGGCACATTTTATATTTTATATTTCATAAAGTAATTTGTGCACTAAAATGTGAAACTACAATTGGCATTTGCTCCCTGTAGAGGATGTGTTAACTTATTTTCACTTAGAAAAGTGTACACTTTTAACTTAATCATTTGGTGTGGACTTTTCCATACACCTATATATGCTTCCTCTTCTTGTTAGCCACATTAACCTTGCAGCTTGTAGTACAAAATTAAAGAAGCAAACTTTGGCTACATTTAGTTAAAGGGAAGTTTAATTTTTACCTGAACATTTTTTTTAAAATAAATGAAACAGTAGATCAGGACTGCTGCTACTCGAGGACATTCACAAACCCCTTTACAACTGTAATACATACAGCTTGCACTGCAGAACACATGACAGTTCAAAGCTAGAAGGAACATTTCCTGCTTTCCTATGGTGACAGTCCCATCAGCATAAGCTTTGAATTCATTATCTCTTCTATTTTGAATATGTGATATATAGCACAGTGAAAAGTGAAAATGATGGTTAATTACCACCACCTGCAGTACAGAAGTGGTAAAGCTCAGCACTTTCCCTGATCTGTGTTAAGAGACGAAGAGCACAGTGTTCAATGGAGCATATTTAAAGTTTTTTCTCTTGTCCTACTTCACACAAAAACACACATCTGTATGGAAACATACACACAAAGGCATATACACAAAAATATAAATGCATTCCATATTTTAAGGGTTGAAAACTGGGAGTGGGTGATATGAAGGAAATTTGCTTTGTCTAACAGAGAAAGAGAGAGCAAGCAAGTTTACATGTATGCATTATATAGTGGAATTCATTTTATTGTGGCAGTTGTGCGTGATTTTTTAATATGAAGGACACTGCAGATGCATCCATTTTATGCCAGCCCGACCGTCTTTATGGGGTGGTATGAATTGTTTTCACAGCAGGGGGTTCTCACCCCTCCCCTTTTACCCCTCATTGCTTGCTAGCAGCTCAACACAGCATCACAACATTTTACAAAGAGAAAGTCAACCATGTCTTAGTTAATCTAATAACACAGTCATATTTTAAAAAGTATCCCAGCCAATTTCATTCTGCCACTGGATATGCCAATACAGGAAAAAAGGCTAAAAAAAGGTTGTTCATGCTTATTTAGTTTGTCTTTATGGTTCACTGTTTTTGGGCTTAATCGGGATCCACAATATGGCAAAATCCATATCATGAGACACTGCCATACCGGTACTCACTTTATCTTACCAAAACTGAAAGACAGGTTCAATCGATGTCAGACTGTGCTCTGGTAAAGTGACATAGCAAAAGAAAATCAGCTACCTTTGCCTGACACTCATTTCACGGGTCATGCTGTTGGCCTGGTACTGGATGAAGTAAGGCACTAGGTCTGGACCAAGCCTGATGAACGCTCCCCTGTTACTGCCCACCTCATAGTAGTTGGAGGCAGAGAAAATGGTGAGAACCTGCAGATACAAATATATTCACTTACTCCTTTGTAATGTCAAAATGGATGCTGCAAATGAGCAAGCTGAGAATAGGTAGACAGAACTGGAGACACAGATTTACATGTTACAGGTCAAATTCTACAATTAGATACTGGCCTACAGGCATCAGACACATTAAGAGAATAAATGAAGATGGAGGAATTAGTGAAGTCCTACTTTCTCAATAAAACATTTTCAAGATTAAAAAAACAACAGGTGCCAAGGACTTCCCAGCTTAATCACTTTCAACTGTGACGTTACTCAGCTTAGAAAACACAGTCATTCTAGACTATGCATAAATGGACCTGAACATAAATACTTTAAAATCTTAAAAGTGAAAAGGAATTGAATGCATTGTCCTTTTATACTGTAATGTATGAAGGACGCTTTCAGTATCCGAGGGCGTTTATGAGCTAGCTGAGCATTTTTGCTTGATGATAGGAGGGGATGGTATGAGGGGGAGATTAAACATGATTATTGGTTAATATTACTTTCTTCCGCCCTCTGGTGTGTGGCTATGTAAACAAAACTCAAGACAATTTAAAGGTGGCAGTCTAGAGACAAAAACATGGGAAAAATGTTGGTTTTTCATTCAGCAAAATGAGTACACGCAATGATAACTTTTAATCAACTTCAAATCATAATAAAATATGTTCTACTTACAAATGCAAATGTGGTATTATTAAGAGGATTAGATTCAGTACCTTTAACTGAATTTTAAAGAGCTACGACTGAGAAATAGTTCATTTAAAATTATAACATGTTCTTGTTGTGGGCAACGACTACAACATCTACTGTTAAGTGAGTTGTGGTTCCATGGTGAAATGCTTAGCACTCTGGACTCTGAATCCAGTGATTCGAGTTCAAATGGGGGTAGCCATGGGCTGGAGGTTGGGTTGCCGTTTCGAACCCCTGAGCCAACAGTACGTGACAGAGGTGCCCTTGAGCAAAGCACCTGACCCTCAAGTGCTTCCTGGGCACTGAGGATAGGGCAAATGTGCTCACTGCCCCCTAGTGTGTGTCTTCACTAGGGTGTATGTGGTGTTTCACCACATGGATGCGTCAGATTGTGGAGGTGAAATTTCCCTGTTGTGGGACTAATAAGGGTCACTTAATTCACAGTCATATGCACAGATTTTGGTGCCTATTCTCTACAGAGAATAAACTTAAATATAGCGTTTTTCTGCAGTTTGTAGTGCACAATTTTTATTTATTTGCTTACCATACCATATTTACTTTACCTTAGTTTACCATACTGAAAAGAACTTAAAATAAAACATTGAATGTGCCATAATGTTGGCATACATAAAGCAAATAACAATGACTGTCCTTTAAATTGCGCAAAAAGGATGCTTTCTGTAGCAAATGTGTTCATTTTCACTGACCACAGGAAGCCAAACTTTTGCATATGACTGTACCTTCTGTATCACCACCACACATGATTAAAATGCAGGTGATGGTTGCATCTTCATCATGGAGACAGTTGGTTATTAATAAATCTGTTCAAACATGTGAGCTCAGGTTTACCTTGCGGTTGTGGCAGAACTCATATCCGTCTTGTTTGCATTCGTGGGAACGGATGATGAGCTGCAGATTGTGTTTGTTCAAAAACTCCTCCGTCACATTGGGACCCCAGTAACAGCCTCCACCACGGACTTCATTGGGCATGCAGCCATTTGGCATCATGGGGTCACTCCACAGCAAGTCCAGTATCTGATAATAAAATATAGTGTCTAGGGTGGTTGTGTACATACAGATGCCAACCCAACGTTCTAAATGATTTACAAAACCTAATTTTGAGTCACACTTGACCTTCAAGCAGCCCATTCTGAAATATGATTCACCTGTTTGGGCAGAAACTGGAATCTTTACTGAGGACATGTTGTAGACTCATCAGAGAACTATTTAAAAGTATTTGGAACAAAACCAGCAGCTGTCCTTCACGTTGTGTACATTTCGAGACATATAAATATAACAAAATTGCTTGTGGTTATATTGTTTGTCACATTATTATACATTATTCACATTTTATGTTTGATAAAGTACAAGTTTTCTTCTTCCTTGTTTAAAGTTAACACAGTTTTGTTTTATATATTTATGGGGTCCCCATTCCCCAATCCACACATTGACAGACCCGTGAAGCAGTACTGAAGCAAGAAGCTCACCTGTTTCCACTCATTGTTGATGTTTTCAAAAGTGTCTACAGAGTTTGATTCTGATTCAGATGGTATGGACGTGTTTAGGTGTCTGCAGGACAGGCTGTATCCAGGGTAGGTCAGGGCGGCCTGCCTACGCCGGACCTCCATCTCCTCTTCCATGGTCCGGGCAACAGTGGCTGAAAAATCCTGCAAGGAGCGGCACTGGAAGCTTTCGCGGAAAGGAAAGGGCCTGAAATAGGTCAGAGAGGCTCGCCTCCTGTTCAGTATGCTGTATTTAGAGCCCATCATGTCCTCATCTACCTCTGAGTCCACTGAAGACCGAACAAAGTGGCTAAACCTCTTCTTTGGAGGCCTCAGAGCAGATACATACTGGAGAAGAAAAGCAAACAAACAAAATTAAATAAAATATAACACTATTACAATACTTGGTATATATAAGCAAATATGCCCAAGTATAAAATGTAAAATCTAATATAAATATATTAATATAAAAAGTAACTTGTGAGTTAAAGTGACAAGATTTTATTTTTAAGGGCCCCTATCTGACATTTTTCTTCTATTTTTTGCCCCTCAGGTCCATTTTAACTCTGTTTATTCCTTAACATTAAACAGGCTTTTTTGTTATTGTGCTTTTAAGATTTATACATGCAAATTAGCTCTTTTTGATTGGCTGCCATGCATTGTGCCTCATTCAAAAAGCAGTTTGAGCTGGAATACTCCTTGTAACTTCAGCATGAATGGATGTGGCAAAGCTGCCATAGGTGAAATAGATGAATATACTGTATATGTCACATCAGGCCATTTCTACTTGTCCATTTGTAATAAGTTGCAAATTAGTTATTGTGTTATGTAAGAGTAAATGTGTTATTTCTTACTTACTTTATTACAATTTTGCAATGTTTATTCATAAAATGCCATGCCAAAATATATAATACATATTATATAACACACACACACACATATACACACACATAGACTGAAAAAAATCCAAATTAATAAGAGACACAGACAAAAATAAAACAATAAAAAGCTGTTTGGGACATTGTGAAAAAACAATAACACTGTTGATCATAGCAATAGCAAGGTTATTTTTGAACAATCAGGGGTCCACCTACCCAAAATCCCACCCACCAATGTAGGAATTTAATGCATGCAGGAATTAAATTTCAAATAGAATAGAAAAGCTAAAATGTAAAGATGTACTACATGTAACATATATATACATAACTTACTGTAACATACATATAACTCATATATACAGTTTATATTATATATGTATGTATCTATCTGTGTATATATATATATATATATATATATATATATATATAGTCAAATATTGCAGTGGTAAAAGTAGTGTGTTATTTGTAGCCCTGCATTATAGATCCAGAAAATATATGTGCCTCTGTTAGCACGTTTGCTGACATTGATTTTTTCACTTTATTTAAAACCTATTTCAGTTCACTACTTTGTCTAAGGGTCTGTTTGTCTGTTGGAGAGTCTGTGTCTTAAGCCTCAATAAAGTGACATTTGTTGCTTTTTTTTTTTTTTTTGTACCCACTCGGTGCCTGTCCACTCTGGCGACCAGAGCCAGGTCAGTCGTGTCTGAGATCCCTCCATGGACTATCAGCACCTTCTGATCAATCACTGTTGCCAGGGGCAACCAGCTGAAGATCTTCTGCAGTAGCTTTAAGATACGCTTACCGTGCATCTGCAAAGGAGCCAGAAATAGCCCTTAGAACGTGATTACAGTCAAAATAAAGAACACACTAGCAACCTTGCATGTTTTAAGCCTGCTTCTTCTGGGGTCACGAGGCAGACTACAAAAGAGCATTACACTCAAAAATAAATACGCATTAAAACACGTGTGATTAGACACATTACTGTTCCTCTTATAGCAACAGCCTTTCAGGATCTGCTCATATAACATTATTGGGCTGAGGCTTGAGTAAATCTGTCCTTAATCTCTAGGTTGGTCACTCTGATTTATACCATCAGATTGCCAGATTCAGTATTTGACCTACAGAGGTTTGTCCAGACATCCATGAAAAAATAGGCTAAAAACTCCCTAAAGAACAAAATGTAAGCCTCATCTTTATCTAATACCTCGAATTTAATGTTTACATCAATTACACAGTTGTGTGCAAAAGTTTGGGTGCCCCTGGTCAAATTACATGTTTTGTTGATTTTCTTTGTGAAAATCCTCTACAAGGAACACACGTCTGCACATTTTAATGCACAATTACTGTTTATTTGCTAAGTTTAATATACTGACCAAAAAAAAGTGGCCTGTGGAAAAGTTGTGGCACATTTTATATTTGTAAAACTTTTGTATATCACTTTATATTACAGCAACACAGTTGTTGCAAACTGCTTTGCATAGGCATTCATTAGTCCACTGGTCAACAACTGTGTCACTGTGATTATTTAACGGCTAAGTAACAGCCAACACTGATGGAGCCAAAGACAGCTGATTTCTCGAGGACATAGCACTATGAAGACAGGGCAATCCTCTTAGTGGTGGACTGACCTGCATTCACTATGAAAAAAACACTGGACAAGTGACCTGAGCTTGCCTTGTTAAAGTGTACTTAGTACACTTTAAATTTTCTTAGACCTACCACTGTTTTCACTGCTATCGAAAAGAAAACCCTCTTTGGGCCTACAGTCTGCTTCCTACTGCCACAAAAGAGAGGCGGTCACAATTTACATGAGCTGCTCTGAGAAAGTACACTGGAATCTCCTTTATTGTTACATAAGCAGGATAAGGTGCTAAAATGGCAAGGTACTACTACTGTGGAAGAAATTAGAGCAAAGGCCTACCTTGTATTTGCCCAGCACTTCTTTGGTAAAACCATACCTATGAAAAAGGAAAAGTGATTGGCTAATCATATATATATATATATATATATATATATATATATACACACACACTTCTCAAAAAAATAAAGGGAGCACTTAAACAACACAATATAACTCCAAGTAAATTAAACTTCTGTGAAATCAAACTGTCCACTTAGGAAGCAACACTGATTGACAATCAATTTCACAGCTGTTGTGCAAATGGAACAGACAACAGGTGGAAGTTATTGGCAATTAGCAAGACACACTCAATAAAGGAGTGGCTCTGCAGGTGGGGACCACAGACCACTTCTCAGTACCTTTCTGCTTTCTGGCTGATGTTTTGGTCACTTTTGAATGTTGGTGGTGCTTTCACACTCGTGGTAGCATGAGACGGACTCTACAACCCACACAAGTGGCTCAGGTAGTGCAGCTCATCCAGGATGGCACATCAATGCGAGCTGTGGCAAGAAGGTTTGCTGTGTCTGTCAGCGTAGTGTCCAGAGGCTGGAGGCGCTACCAGGAGACAGGCCAGTACACCAGGAGACGTGGAGGAGGCTGTAGGAGGGCAACAACCCAGCAGCAGGACCGCTACCTCTGCCTTTGTGCAAGGAGGAACAGGAGGAGCACTGCCACAGCCCTGCAAAATGACCTCCAGCAGGCCATAAATGTGCATGTGTCTGCACAAACGGTTAGAAACCGACTCCATGAGGATGGTATGAGGGCCCGACGTCCACAGATGGGGGTTGTTCTCACAGCCCAACACCGTGCAGGATGCTTGGCATTTGCCAGAGAACACCAGGTTTGGCAAATTTGCCACTGGTGCCCTGTGCTCTTCACAGATGAAAGCAGGTTCACACTGAGCATATGTGACAGATGTGACAGAGTCTGGAGACGCCGTGGAGAGCGATCTGCTGCCTGCAATATCCTTCAGCATGACCGGTTTGGCAGTGGGTCAGTAATGGTGTGGGGTGGCATTTCTTTTGCCCTCCATGTGCTCGCCAGAGGTAGCCTGACTGCCATTCGGTGCCGAGATGAGATCCTCAGACCCCTTGTGAGACCATATGCTGGTGCGGTTGGCCCTGGGTTCCACATAATGCAGGACAAAGCTAGACTTCATGTGGCTGGAGTGTGTCAGCAGTTCCTGCAAGATGAAGGCATTGAAGCTATGGCCGGGCCGCCCGTTCCCCAGACCTGAATCCGATTGAGCACATCTGGGACATCATGTCTCGCTTCATCCACCAACAGAGTGCACCACAGAGTGTCCAGCACTTGGCGGATGCTTTAGTCCAGGTCTGGGAGGAGATCCCTCAGGAGACCATCCGTCACCTCATCAGGAGCACGCCCAGGCGTTGTAGGGAGGTCATTCAGGCACATGGAGGCCACACACAATACTGAGCCTCATTTTGACATGTTTTAAGGACATTACATCAAAGTTGGATCAGCCTGTAGTGTGTTTTTCCACTTTAATTCTGTGTGTGACTCCAAATCCAGGCCTCCATTGGTTAATAAATTTGATTTCCATTGATGATTTTTGTGTGATTTTGTTGTCAGAACATTCAACTTTGTACAGAACAAAGTATTCAATGAGAATATTTCATTATTCAGATCTAGGATGTGTTATTTGAGTGTTCCCTTTATTTTTTTGAGCTATATATATATATATATATATATATATATATATATATATATACACACACACACACACACACACACACACATACATATATATATATATATATATATATATATATATATATATATATATATATAGCCATGTCCAAAAGATTGCAGACACCTACTTTTCCAACATTTCTGCAATTGGAGGTATTAGGAGTTTTTCCCATTTTGCTGCATTCATAGCCTCTATTTTTCTAAGAAAGCTTCACATTAGATATTGGAATGCTGCTGTGAGGATTTTATTGCGTTCAGCCTCAAGAGCATTAGTGAGGTCAGGTACTGATGTAGGATGATCACAAAAGCCACTCTTGCTCATCCTACAAATAATGGATGTAGCTCCATCTCTTCAGAGAACATAGTTCCACTGCTCCACAACTCAATGCTGACACCTGGCACTGGGCATGGTGACCTGCCTCACGTGTTGCTGCTCCAGTGTGTACCATTCTATTACCAAGGCTTTTCTATGCAGATTAAACAAGCTGCGTTTGTGCAATCGAAGACCTGTGTCAGCAATAAGAGCACCCTAAAACAAGCTAGAGATGTCTGAATACTTTTGGACATTTGTACCTTTAATGCCTAGGTATTATTGAAATACCTCAGGTTTATTATGTGATCTTCATGATTTCCTCGATTAAGGTGAACTTCTCCAGGATATACCAACAAGAAAGCAAACAAAATGAGTAGAATCTCAATGGAGTCCTTGCCTCGATCTACAAAGTCTCCATTGAAAACATATGGCTTCTCCAGCGACGGCATCCCATTCTACAACACAATCAGGATTATAAATTACATTCCTATGAACTCTTTTCATGTCAATACCAGTTCTTGCACAGGTACGTCATCTTTATCCATCCTAAACCTACAGGATTATGATTTGAACAACACAGTATAAATGACCATCCTTCTTCTGCACGGTTAGAGAACTGTGAATTACAACAAGCCAAAAGAATTCAAGGATCATCTCACATAGATGCTTAGTATCAAGGTAACGTTCTGCTGAACCTAACTCAGTTCTAAAAGGTCCAACAATGGTGAATCGACATCAATATAAATATACATCCAATCTGAATTCATATCAAAGTGGGGACTGAAGTTGCCCCATAAGGATATTTGATTGCCCACCAGAATGTTACCGTAACTCCATCCCCTCATTCAATGAGAGAACAAACTTTTTTTATGCTATATTTAAGTTATTAAATGTATGTTGTCATTTTAAAACTGCGTTTTGAAGTATTTAGTAATAAAAATTAATTTTAAATACTCAATTTGAGACCTAGCTATTTTATATGTATATTATTTAGTCTTTAGATGCCAATGTTGCACTATGGCACCTCAAGACAAAAAGTCTTACCCTTATTACACAATACTTACCTTGTAAAATATTAGTATCAAGTCCTCTAATTGTCCGTGCAAGTCACCTAAAATTAGAATGAATTTCTGAAGATTGGTGCCAAACCAAAGTGTACCAGAACATTATATCTAAACAACATCCATCTGAATGATGAAGAAAAAATTATACAGGTTTTCTCACCACATATTGTGATTTCTTTGCTATGGCAGGTTGAGATTCGGGTGATATTTGGCAGAACTCTGAGCAACTTCCATGTTTCCACAAGAAGTTGAAGAACGTAATGAGAATGGAGCTGCTACTCAAAAAAAAAACACACAAAACACAAACAGTGTATTTACATAATCATGTGAAGAACTAAGAGGCAAAGTTTGGCAGGCAGATGAAGCACCTACTTGTTTGTTTCGGAAGGCCTCTACGAGATCAGCAGCTTGATCTGCATCCAGTGGAAAGGATAGCCGTGGGCCTGAGTAGATTTCTGGCACCTCAATATTCCTGTAGTCAAAGTATCTCTCCCACTCTGTGTCTCGGCATACTTCATTTTCTCTGAAGATGTGAGAGATCAGGTTTCCTAGAGAGTGGATCATGCATTATTAACTCACAAATAGAGCAGCCATTAGAACTGCAAGTACACATAATCATAGAAGGACCTTACTTTCAGTACTGGAAGGTGTGAAGTTATCCACAAGGTAACCGAGAAAATTATACAGCTGTGTAGAGAGAGAAAAATGAATTATCCTTTTTATATTACTGACCATTACACCTCATTTGCTGAGGGCAGTTGCTCTGTTCTACACTATATTCTATGGTCAGTCCACTCATTCATCCACGATTAAACTAGCCTTGCATTTCTTATTTATTATACATGCATGATTTAATTTTTTTTGCCTTGATCTGGTCCTGCTGCCCGGCATACTCTATGGACTGGAAGATGTTCCAGGCGTATCTGCGCCTCATCTCCATGCGAGCCACATACTGCCGGTACCAGCGCTGGATCAGAACTGCAGCTCGGATTGCTTCAGTGACAATGGGACAGAGTGCATTTAGTGTTACACATCATAATTCAGCATTTAACACTAATTTTAAAGTGACCATCTATCTCTCTATACACAAACACATCTCAGATATTTAACAATTACAGTGTTCCCACACCCAATGAGGAGGCTGTTTTGTTAACACTTCAGTATAAAGGGGCATTGTGATGCCTTGTAATGCTTATTAAGCCTTAAAGGGCCCATGTAATGGATTTTGTATCCTTTCTTTTTTAAAATAAAATGATTTGATTCAATATGTAAACTCTGTTAAGTTACCAAACACATACCATAGTTCAGGCAATCTACATTTGCAAACTAAACTGCAAATATGTGAATAAAGTCATTGTTTTTATGAGGCTGCAAAACCATGATTTCCATATATCCATCTATTCAGCCTACAGCAGTTTAGCTCCACCCATCCAAGTTATAAGGAATGTTTCAGCCTGAACAGCCAATCAGAACAAAGCTCATGTACATTTATCAGTCTTAAAGGCCCACTAATAAAACCAGCCTGCTTAATTGTAACTCAGAAAAAAGTTGTGTTCGAATGAATTATGGGTGTTTTTGTACATAAACCACTCAAATATCATAATTAGACCTGAACTTGTAACTTTTCCTTGAAACCAGTCGAGTGCAAAGCCTCCATTATTTTATCATTTTTTCCACCCTTAGGATTCAGCTAGGTAAACAGTGCATTTTAAACCAGAAAGAGCAACCCATACACTACATAAAACACAAAGAAAAAGGCTTTTTTAAACATGCTTAGTTCACTCTATTCAATGCTTAATAATGTAGCAATAAGCAGACAGTTAATTAGTAGCTATTGACCCTAGTTTTTGTCTCATAATGTAGTAATAAGCAAATAGTTCATTAAACTACTGGCTCATTAAGGCTTGGCATTACAATTGTTTTTTTAAAATGCTTAATTCACTCCAGTTTCTACTTAATAATGTAGGAGTGTTACGTGTGGGCGCCTTGTGCGTGCGTGCGTGCGCTCTCTCTCTCTCTCTCTCTCTCTCTCTCTCTCTCTCTCTTTCGTGCTCCCTCGTTAACTCTTTTCTCTCCTCTTTTCTGCGCCGGTCGGTCTGTCTTTCACCTTATAGGTGGATCGGGGTGTCATTCATCAGCCTCGTCACGCTCGTCGCCTACTGGCCAATCAGAGGGCGCGTCCGGACCAAGAGAGGGGCGGGACTTCGTGCTCAAAAGCTGCGCGGCGGCGCAGGATCGGAAGCCTTCGGCTCGCTTGCTGTGTTCACGCTGTGCTGCTCAATTTGATATCGCCGTGTTTTAAAGTTTTGTGCCTCCGTTTAGCTTTGCTGTTATGTGTAGTGCTGTTGTCATTGTTAACCGTTTGGTATTGGTTGTTGTTGCTGTCTCCCCTTTCTTCCTACTGTGTTTGAGCTGGTTTCCTGCTGGGAGGAAGAGCAGTTTACATCGTGCGCGC
The DNA here is from genome assembly GCF_015220715.1 of Pygocentrus nattereri. Lineage (NCBI taxonomy): Eukaryota > Metazoa > Chordata > Actinopteri > Characiformes > Serrasalmidae > Pygocentrus > Pygocentrus nattereri. Next base: position 14,882,092 of record NC_051230.1, read on the forward strand.
GCTTACACTGCCACGCGCAGGTAGTCTAAGTGTCTAGACACACTAGTTTATAGGCGGACACCACCCCCTGTATTTTTGGTCTAGTTTAGAGTAGTGTAGCAGTCAGCTATGTTTTGTTAGTTAGACAAGTCAAAAATACTAGCTATTGTAAGGGGTTGGAAATTTAATAATAAACACCCCCTGTATTTTTTTTGACTAGTCTTATTTGGTTTTAGAAACATTTGGGTATTTTTCTGTTTGTAATTTTATTTTCATTCCTCTTGTTTGATTTTGGTTTTCTTAAATAAACTTCATGTGGGTTTAAAACAAATCAGCTTTAAGCACTAAATAATGGCACTAGACCAGCAGGGGGCGCGCCTTGATGAGATCGGTCCGGGCTATAAAACCGGCAGCGAGGAGTCCCTCTTTAGAACGCCGGTTTGCACACGCTAACGTCCGTGTCCGTCTCTCTCTTCTGAGGTACGAAAAAGCTGGTTTTATTCCACCATCGCCTTTTCTCTGCATGGTTTAACATGTATTGTGTGTGTCTTGGGTTACATGCAGTGTACGCCATTAGCTGGCTCAGACAAGTTCTCAGTGAATGGAGGCTATTGGTTGTGCGTGTTAAACTCAAGGTAAGAGAATAATTAGCTGTGTTAACGTAAATGTTATTAATAGAACTTTTCTGTAGCACTTTTGTACCTTTTGAGATGGGTAGTACTTATTAAATGCTGAATGAAGTTTATTATTGGTTTGTATGTGGGATTAAGGGGTTTATAGTTTTGAGTTAGTGCTTAAGTTTGCTTTTTTAATATTTTTCCTTTCTCATAATTATGGGCTATTTTGTGGAAGTGTGTTTGTAGGAGTTATTTTTTTCTGTTCTTGATTATGGTTTTTCTTGAGATTTGGGTTTGTCCAATTGATTTCATTAATTAAGCTGGTTTATTTTATTAAGGTTGTTTCTTCTTCTTCATATTATTATTATTATTATTATTATTATTATTATTATTATTATTATTATTATTCTGCCTTATGAATAGGATTTGTTTTTGGATTATTTATATTAGTGCATTTATTGCAGTTTACTTTAGTTGCTTATTTTCTTTATACTTTATTTTTTTTGTATATTTGGTTAACTTCATTGGTGACTACATTGGAGATTTATTGTTTTGTATTTCAATGTTAATCTTGTTTAAATGTCTTTTGGTTTAAGGTTATGCACTTTTTTCCAGTAATAGTTGATATTAAAGATGGCTATTTTATGTTTGTATAAATAAAGAAGCCAGTTTGCACACGCTAACCTCTGTGTCCGCCTCTCTCTTCTAAGGGAAACGGACGTTTGTACTGTGCCCCAGGTTTCCCCTAGGCCTGAGGCCGGTAACACTATTGTAATTCTTTTCTTTGGTGCCGTCTGTGTTCTCCCCCAGGCTGGTCCAGTTCTTCAATGTCCCGGTTTGTTGTCTTGATGTTTTGTGAACATTTGTGTCTGTAGTATACTGTGGATGTCCTTGAAATAAAATGTTTTTCTGTATACTCTGGTTACCTCACTGGTTGGCCATCTCCACCTACTCACACCGCACATGTTACTGTCCCCACACCCTCCCCTGGACTGTAGCTATTTGTGGGAACGTAACCAGGAGTAAGCAGACATTTTAATTAGCAATTACAAGCTTGATACATTAGTTGGCAGATATTGGCTTGATGAGGCTTAGTAAGGACATAATAAATGACAATTAAAATGTCATACAAAAGATTATGATGCAAAATACATAATCAGTGCTCTAAAAAGCTTATTTTACCATAGGACTTGTTTAATAATGTTGTGAATACAGTAGTGTACTAATTACCAATTACTAACTTATTAAAGCTTAAATGCAGTAATTAGTGCAGGGCACTGTAATCCCTAAGTGCATCCTGTAAGTGCAGCGTTACCAGTTTGTTCTATTATGGTGATGGTACAAACTGTCTTACAGTCCCAGTGATCTAAGACTAGACTCTGACAATTCACTGACATTTCAAGCCACTCAGTATTTTTAAGTAACAAACTCCGAGGAGAATACTCTGCAACACTAATGGTCCTCAGACAGTTAAGCTGGACATTTTGCCTTCCAAAGGAAAGGGGGTTCTAAGAAAACTCCAGCAGGAAATAACAAGCCTCATCTGGGACTTGAGTCCTACCAGGGCTCAATTCAAGGGGGGGGGTGCAAGTGTATACCATCCTCCTGGTCACATCGAAGGCATAAGTGATCTGCTTTCCATTCCTTTTGGATTAATGATGTTATGTGATGTCTTTTGGGAAGTTTATTAGTAATTGTCCCTCTATTTGAGCTTAACACAGTGGTCTTGGATGTATCAGGAGATCAAAGCAACAAGTTACAGTCCAGGCAATGACTACTGCGTCTAACCCAGTCTCACCTCTATTGACTGAGCATTTTTCCCCAGGTGTGACAGATGTAACTTCAATGTTGTTGATGGGCTAAAACCTAAAGACCCTGTAATCAGATTCAGGCTCACAGTGAGTCGCCTATAACAACATCCTGACCAATCAGAGAAGGTTAGCCAAGTCAACAGAAGGCCATGTCCTACTTTCTCTGGTGATAGCTGTAAAGTTCGCCTGGCCGGGCCAGACAGCAGAACTCTGCAGGTCACTGCACATTCTCTGATCAGTTAATCTTACTATCAGTGAGTGGGGAACACACAAACTAGTAGAGCATCACTACAGAGACAAAACAAGTAGAAATTGCTTACTTATGGCCGCTACACATGCGTGCATAATGAAGGAGGGAAAAGTAGTTAAAGTAAATTAGTAGTTAAAACAAATAAAAGCATGGATAGTTTATATGCAGGCCTTAATCTGTGACTGTCACATCATAGAAATCAGGTTATACTGTCATCATCATCATAGTTATTATACACAAAAGCATCTACATTCAGACTTTACCAGGTTTAAAGGCCAAATTATTGCACTACGTCTAAAAAAATGCATCATGTGCTATTACCTGAGATCTTAACTGAGATGATATTTCCGTCTGTGAGAAGGATAAAACGAAGAAAAATCCATCATATGTAATGATCAACTTACTGTACAATAGACTGATAATCACATGCAAAAGTTTGAACATCTCTGACCAGATGACATTTTATTTAAGCGAGAGTAAGTTAACACATCCTCTACAGGGAACTAACTAAAATATGGCATTTCTGTGCTAACTGTAACTAAAAGTAATTGTGCCTTAAAATGTGACAGTGTGTGTGTTCTCTGTAGAGGATGTGTTCACTTATTTTCACTTAGAAAATCAACAAAACCTCACTGGGCTGAAACTTGTTGAAACGTTTGCATACGACTGTATAACTGCATGGTAAAGACATGCCGTAATCTGCTGTTACTGTTCAATGGATTATTATGAATAAATCGTGCAGTAAGACACAGCAGTAGACACTTATGTTACCTTTGTCATATCTTTTATGGAATTCACTTCCTTTTGTGACCCCACAGCCCATTTCTCCTCCTACAACGTGAAGTATGAAAGTCAATTATTAAAAATGAACAAAAGGGAAAATAATGAAAGAACAAATCATAATATATAGTGCATGATTGCTTAACTATGACTGATAATATATATTGATATTGGTAATGATTACACATAATGAATATTACAATCATATAATATAATACAATATATCATTATTAGTATAACTAATTTAAAAATGTGAGATTATATATATATATATATATATATATATATATATATATATATACACACACATATACATACATATATTGTTATTGTAATAATGCTTTAAAGCCGTTTGCGTGGCAGACAAAAGCAAATGTCATGTTCTTTCGTGCCGTAATCAGATCCAGGCGACGGTTTAATCCGAGTTCATGCGTGTCCGGCCTGATTGGCCTCAATCCTCCTCACAGCACACACTGCGCCTGGCGTTATTTATTTTATTTCCCACCCGTTTTCCGGCAAAATACGACGGACTGCTCGTGACTATGTGCATGCGCACGTTACTATTAGCCAATCCTAGAGCGGGACGCCAGTTCCTGTTCGCACATCACAGCACAGGGGGCGTGGTTCGTTACAATACGGGTGCTAAAACAAAGCTACACAGACTCTGAACAAGTTGAATGATCGGGTGTAAACACTCTGCGAGGTCAAAATGAGTCATTTGGCAGATAAAATGTTCCCCATGTTTCTAATCCAGAGTGATTAGAAAGGTGACTGAGTAAATGAAAAGGTTTCCTCACAGTCTCATTTTGCCCCACTATTTAAGTTGAATTTAGTGGGTCTAATTATATTCAGACAGAGGAGTACCATGAGTAATGTGTATGAAATAAGACACCAGCTTAAAAGTAAGGCTGACGAAAAGTCTAAAAGGAAAGCTGTCCTGAATGAGGTTATATAAACTCTGTATTTGATCATACATGCAAAATACCAAATAAGTAGATTACTGCTGACAAAAGAATGAATATACCTCAGACAGCTCAGTTCAAAATGCATATCGTTTTTTTGTCATTTTTAATGCCAATACTATACAAAAATACCTATTCTGTCCCATGACACATAAGTCTCCCTTATAAAAAATAATCTATAGCAATACTATAAAAAACGTATCTATTCCTCCATAATATTTTCACCACTCTGAGTATTTATGTCTGTCCTAATCTATAATACATATGTAATATCCTACTATAATCTACAGTTGTCAAGTTCTTATAAGAATCCTGCAGAAATTCCTGCAGTATGACTATACCTCTTTTTCATAAGGACTGAGTCTCACTAGAACAAGGCCTTCCATGAAAAGAAAGCTAGGCACATTTTCTAATAAATTACTAAAAGGATATCAAAAGGATAACTCACCTGGTGGATGTCTCTTCTCACAGAGGAAATCTTCCGAAAGGCTATATATTTACGTCCCACACAAAGGAATCCTTCTGTTTGTCTTTCCCCATTGATTCCTGATGTGGCTAACACAAAAAACTTGTTTGGAATCTAGGCATAAAAACATGAGGCAGGGATAATTGTTGGCACCCCCATGTCCTCTGCCAGTGACCCAAGGCCATTTTCAGAAAGCCACTGTGTCTTTTAACACCAGAAAAACACCCTGCTACAGGACTAGAGTCCCGTTCTGTGGCTTCTGCTTCCTCTTGGAGCCGTAGCAGCCTGCTTAATTAAGTAAACAAGCCCCAAGGGGATTAGGGTAATAGCTTGATGTGCCTAGACTGAGCTTTATATAGAAAATGGCATTTTGTTAAAGGGCAGCCTTTGGCACCACTAGAGACTTATGTCACTAGGCAGGTGTACCGTGATAATTGTTTTTGTGATTAGGATTATACAGAATGTGACCCTGCAAGTACCAAATAATTAATTGTACTCACAAAATGTAAATACATAAACCCTCCCTTATACACACTGAAATGCTGTTCAGCAAGTGTAGTTTTTCAGTTATACTACATGCTTGCATATGACTTTCTGAGATCATATAGCAAATATACAAGATGAAGCTTGCATAGAACAGAAATGTAAAGTTTTAAGGTTTGTATAGACATGTATACAGTATGTAGCTTGTATAGAGTAGATACACGTATACACATGCATAGATTATGGAGTAGACATGAACAGAGTAGAGTGTGGACATGCATAAAGTATAGAGCACATGTGTAGAGTATAAAGCAGGCATGTATAGAGTAGGCATGCATATAAAGTGGGTTTGTACAGAATAGACATGCATATAGTGTACACATGTATAGAGTAGGCATGTATATAGTGTAGACATGTACAGAGTATAGAGCAGACATGCATATAATATAGAGTAGCAATGTATAGAGTATAGACATAGATTAAAGAGTAGGCATGTATAAAGCACAGAGTATACATTATATACACATAGTATATAGCAGATATGTACAGAATATAGAACGGACATGTATAGACAGGCATATAGAGTAGCAATGTGTAGAGTATAGAATACACATGTATAGAGTAGGCATGCATTGAGTATAGACTATGTATTATATACATAGATCTATCTATCTATCTATCTATCTATCTATCTATCTATCTATCTATCTATCTATCTATCTATCTATCTATCTATCTATCTATCTATCTATCTATCTATCTATCTATCTATCTATCTATCTATCGTACTATCTATCGTACATAAGAGCTTTCCCTGCAGCAATCTGTCCAGTATAAGTACATGAGATGGCTGTTCTGGAATGGTTCACAAGAAAACTATATAGTATACACAAATCCTACCGTCTCTTACATCTCAGAAATGGCACTTTTATAAGAGAACAACAAAACTTTTAAAAAATTTTAGGTTAATGTAAAGAGATTTTATTCCAGGCAATAAAATGTAACCTATTAAAAAAGACATGATTAAAAGCACTAACACTGTTAGAAACAAAGCTACATACATTCTTTGAACATGAGTATTTACACTGAATGGTAAATGTTTACATAACTATGTCAAAACACATGAGAATACAATTTTAATGATTATGTGATCAACTTAAAGCAATAAGAAATGTCATATTACACACACATGCTAAGCTTCTGCTTTCCAAATGTAAGGCACCATCTTATGCTTATGTCCACAACCAATCCACAGTTATATCAAGATTAAATTTCTCAGAAGTTAAAGACTTTTGTCTAAATTAATCTTTCACAACAGCAATATGATTTACAGCATCTATAAAATCCACAGCTTCAAGCCGTCACAGTGCCAGCGAGTGATGTGCTCAGCTCATCCATGTAACACTGTAAAACTGACTGTTTTTTCATTAAAACTGGTACTGTCCCACCACAGTGCAAATGAAATTTAAACCTGGTCAGTGTTCCTGTTAAGACTGTCAGCGATACTCTTAAAAGGACTCCTCACATGTCTGTGAAAAAAAAGAAAATAGGGTCAAAGTTCATCTGATATTAATGGGGAAGCATCTCTATGGCGTCACCAAACAAAAAAGTCTGGAGGCAGTCATGCGGTCTTATAGGGAAGCTGTAGTCACACTCACTTCCCTTTTCTTTTTCCTTTATCAACTGCTAGATCATAGCTACTTCATATCTGCTGCTGACCTATGTGCCTTGACAAAAAGAGCTAGCATTGTGTATTCACAAACCAGACCTGCAAGACATGGAAAAGATACTATATTGTAATTATACTACTGTAATGTAATATATATTAAAAAACACTGATGTAACAAGATTAAAAACCAACCTGAATTATTTTGACTAAACAGTATTGTAAAAGCCAATACTGCAGCAACATTTAACAAAATATATATGGTGCAATCCTATTACTGACTGAATGCAGACAAACACAACAGCATACTTGGTTTGCAAAAGCTCATAAAAAGCATGTTGATATGATATAATCTTCACAACAACTATTATTGTCATATTCCCCCCTGAAACTATATTCACTGAATAAACAAATGTTCAATCCTCCATTTTCAACAGCACATTACCCACAGGCACTGAGTAGTTCAAGTGCCAGAGGTATGGTTTATAGCGACTTCCATGTTCCATTACTACAGACAATATTCTCCTTATACTTTGCCTGATGTATATGGCCTCTGGTTTCTATCAGGTAAAGTGGAAAATCAAGTCAATTTGATTTTTCATCAAACTATTATTTGAAGACGCACGGGTGATGGGTAGGCAGGGAAAAATGAAAGGCGCACAGCGTTTTTACTCGTTAGTATCCGAGTGAGAAAAATTGAGTGACTGATGGCAAGTATCTGACTCTTTTCTTTTTTATTTATGGGTTCACATGTGTTTTTTTCTATTTTCCTTTTTGCAAAACAGCAACATTGTAATTGTCAGTCAGAATCCTGTAAGCTATTTGTCTAATGCCAGATTTAATATATGCTGTTTAAACTATATGAGCTGTGTGTGCTGTACAAACAGTGATATATACTCTCACCTCTCTGACCACGGTTTTGTACTCGTCTGGGGTGGCGGCACTCATTACTGTTGTATAGACTGTGATGCTGGACACCAGAAAACACTGGGATTAGTGAATAGTGTAATGATTTATACTACTGATACTTGCTAATTATACCCTTAATCAATCAACAGATGCATCAATAGTGAGTCATAAAAATCAGTATAATGACACCCAGACATTTAATGTTGTATCTCTTTGTGCAATTAATGGATTAAAAAGAATATAATATTTATATTTGTGCAGAAACAAACTTTCTCAAACAGCACTGAATATGCTCATCCCAAATATGATGCCTGCAGATTTACCAAAGTGTTACATTTGTGACACAAACTAATACAGTTTTAAAAGTCAAAATGTTTTGCCTTTCCTTAGTTAAATAGGTTTTCAGCTGTGCAACAAGCTGTTTTTCTTGACATTGTCATGTCAAAATAAGTAAACAAACCTAAAAAAGACAGCATCTCAGCAAGTTACCCATGCTACGAGACCTAATATATCCCATACAATGACGGACCCTGGCTTTTGATCTTTACACTGGTAACAGTCTGGATAGTTCCTTTATTCTGTGGCCCAGAGAACAAAACATCCAATAATACCATAAGTAATATAGAGGTTGACTCGTAAGACCACAACATGTGTTGCCATGGTGCATCCATCCAGTTTCAGACAGCTTGAATTCAGAGATGTCGACATGTTTCTGGACATTGTTGATATATGACTTCCACTGTACAATCTTCACTTGCATTTGTGGATGCAGTGACGAACAGTGTTTATTGTCAGAGTATGCAGTGATATCCATTACAGAAGCACAGCTCCTTTAAAATATTTTTTGACAATGTTCCTAGTTTTAGCTTGCCCCTATACTGTTTTTTTTGGAATGTATCGCAGGCATCAATGAGCACATATTTATAAAAAACTATCAAGTGGATAAAACATTAAAGATCTTGATTCATATTGCTTTTGGCTAAGTTCAAGTCAAGGTGAATTTATAAATCATTGCTTTCCGTTTTTATTTGCATTTCAAATACTGTCCTAATGTTTTTGGAATTGGGTATATAGTCATTCGTAAAGGCTTCTTCCACAAACATCAGTTATAACACTTACAGAGGTGAAATTACCTTGACCTCTACAAAAGCAGTCTTTATGATAACTGCAATTTTGTGCAATAAACCTTTACATATGTTTATGTAGACTTACATCAGCTATTATGAAAGGCTTGTATAGGTTTCATACAGCTGTACAAACGCTGCCCTGAAGTGCTACCAAACCTAAAGCACCCATCAAATGAAATATCCTACCACTTTTGTTATCTATCAATACTGCTAAAACTAAAAATCAGCAGACTCTCTCTCTCTCTCTCTCTCTCTCTCTCTCTCTCTCTCTCTCTCTCTCTCTCTCTCTCTCTCTCTCTCTATCTATCTATCTATCTATCTATATATATATATATATATATATAAAAGTTGTTTTGGTCTCTTGAGTCAACTGAGCATGAGCTCTTATGTAACAGCCAAATTTTCTACAGTTTCTCAGTACTGCAGTTATAAGTGCTGTTTTGAATTTAAATAAATTGAGGAAGTGGGGTACATCTGGTACATAAGCTGAGATTCAGGAGAAGTAAAAGCCAACCTACATGCATATCACTATGTGACTGACTGACAGTCTAGCATGACCACAATCCACAAAAAAAATGCTTCTCACCTGTTACAGACAGGAGCCACTGATAAAACCTAAAAGGAGAGAGAGAAACAGGGCTGCAGTTAAATCACATGACTGTCATCCTGCTGAATCAAGAGGTTTAAGAGGCTATAAAATCCATTTAAACAGGCCACACAAAGTTAACCAAAACACATCTGCCTGCGTGCTAAGCGCCAATGCTGAATAGCAATTCATGTGATTACTCAATTTTTTTTTAGAAAAGTCATCCATTCCAATTTACCTTCTTGATGGATCTGTTTAGTTGTATGATGATAACCTACTGAACACTTTTAGAGTCAGAAATATGGTAATTTTTTTAATTCATCATAATTTATCTTTCTGGAAAACTGAATTTTTGAAAGTGTCTGCATGGCTTGTTACTGTTGTATGTGTTGTTTTATTACTGTATTTTTATTGTTTGGCCTATTGTGAGAAAAAAAAAAAAACATTCTTCAAATGAATTGTCAAAAGAATCTCTATGTTAGTCAATTATTAAAAAACAGTCAACAGTGACTCATATAAATAGTCCTAGTTATGATATGTCTACCAGGAAAATCCTCTGAAAATGTCCTGGCTGAATGGTCAAATGGAGATTCTGTGTCCTCTGATTACATTTGGGGGAACTAAGAGGTTAAAGAACAACAGTCCAAATGCCATGTTTGGTCCTCCATCAGAATTTCCACAAAAGAGTCTTTGTTTGTGATACAATGATACAATGTCTGTTCAGATCCAAACACCACCGCTCTTCATTGCAGAAATTCAACATGAATTTCAAAGCCAGAAATGTAGTAAGGCTGTTTATTTATTTGCTCTATGACTCATGATAAACAATCAACAACACTAAAAACAACCATTAAGAAATGTCTTTGTTTACCTGATAAAGGGAATGCATGTTGATGTTAGTTTGACCTGTAGTATTCAACGCTTTCATAGCTACATCTCTAAACAAGCATAAGAAAGTGTAAAGACATGTAAAAACAGATGCAATAGTGTGCTAATGAATACAATGAATATGTATGTATTTATTCAATTCACTTAATAATGCTGAAATAAATAAAGCACACACCTTCTATCATCCCATTTGGGTGTGGGCAGCCAGTGGTCATAGTTTGTCTCAACAAGGTACCATCTACAACAAATGTTGTTTGCAAATAAAAGTGAAAATGTTGATATCGATACATCCCTAATTATATACAAACAGCTAAAAACATGGATAAAGCAATGCAGTGTTGGGATGATGAGCATTTCTTAAAAAATCAATAAATTGGGACAAAATGATCTACAAACATATTTCACTATCTAAAAACACATGTATTTTAGGTGATATGTTCTGTATATCTAGCACAGCTTCTTGCTTGCTTGGCTTATTGCTTTAAAAATGGCCAAAAATTATAATATAATAAAATACAACAATTTCCAATAAATATTTATATTCATTATTAATAATCATCCCAATAAACTAATCATCCACCAACAAATGGAATTTGTAAACAGTAGGTTATGGCCTCCAAACAATACACCAGTCAGTATAATGCAATAACTAGTTTTATAATAATTATGTAATTATGATCAGTTGGTGCTTACTGTCCCATGTTCCAATCCAGAGGCCATATGTCTGCAGGCCCGCTTCTGTCTCTGGTGATGACCACGCCCTCATTCTTTTGAACCCCACCAACAATATAGTACACATCAGTGATGATGGGCACTTTAGCCAGCCTCATCACTGCATCCTGGAAATCCGTGGCCTCCGCAAGAGTCTCCATGCAAAAACACACAGACAGAGGCTTTTTGTGCAATAATCCACGTGAAACACTTACAATAGAAATAGTGTATATTGCACAGATACATGGCCATATCTATTTATTAATAACAACAGTGTTAAACTTAATTCACTTCAAATTTGTAGGAATAATGTTCCATCAAGCACCGCTTTACTGTAAAAGCTATATTGTATATAAATAGCAAAATCATATTCAGAAATGTGATGCTATTTAAGGTAATAATGTAACAGTAATGCAATCAATAATGAGAACACAGGCAATCAGAGGCAGTCAAAAGTCAATACATTCTGATGGAATATTATGGGAAAAACAGGAAAAACATTTTTGTCTTTGAAATGATGTAAATGTTGAATCATGCTTAATATCAAGGACATACAACAAATTAAAAAAGGTCAGTTTTAATTTCAGACTGATTTCAAAGCATCTCACTTTGTTAGTGGTGGTGGTCCTATTAGTTGGTCTTTGGTGCAATTTACCTCTCTCACCAGCCAGCTAACAGGAGAACTCTTCAGCAGAAATGCTGAGATGACATTTTCCCACCAGTGGCCTTTATCTGAGACAGGAAAATTGAAGAGTTAAATGCATGAATGCAAAAGACTGCAAGGGAGGTCATGTCAACTGACATACACACCTCGCTGGTCCCCTGACACAGTGAACTTTTTTGCACTTTGCCCAGTCCATAACCCAACATAACCAGCAAAAGAAGTGCCTGTGTAGGCCACCTGGAAAAGACAAGCCGAGAACATATGGACAATGAAACAAAATGCCTTTAACGTAGTGTAACATATAACATTTAGATGTCTGGAATAGGGTCACCTCTTACCTGTCCATTTTTGATGAAACGGATATCAATAGTAAGATTTTTCAGGACATCATGGGGGTAGTCCAAGTTTCGGCCATGGTAAATATTTCCCTTAGCGTTTTGTGCCACAATACTGGTACAGAACCTATAACATATAAAAGAACCATGAATGGAAATCCACACTAATGTAAACTGACTCACAGTATTAAAGCTTTAAAACAAGCAGTTTAAATCTTCAGAAAGGCCCTTAAGTTCTTCATTTGTCAGGAAAAAGTAGAAAACTAAATTTTAACAGTTGTTAAATTTTAACATTTTATTGTAGTTACTGTGTCCACCCTTTGGTTTATTACATCCTTTATTCTTAATAGAAAGCTTGCTTTCAGTTTTCCAAAGAAATTTGCAGGGATATTTGTCCACACCTTAAAGGTTCAGTCTGAGAAGCTAGTATCTTCTGCTTCTGACAATCCAAACAATCTCGGACACATTCAGTGATGTGGAAGTCTGGACTCTGGACGGTTCTGAGAACACCAGCAGCTTCTTCATTTTATTTCCTTTTCTCAGTTCTTGACAGCTACCCATCCTCACAGACCAATAGCATCGAGTTCTCTTTTATATCCAATCTCCTCAGAGATATCTCCCCAAAAATGACTAAATTGTAATTAAATGCCAATTTCACTGAAACTTAAATCTCAGGTTGTCTCTGACTTTTCCCACAGCACAGTATTTAAAGTCCCTGTATATAATATAGAATGCAGTATAATGAACTAAATGCAGCATGAGTGTGCAATACATACGCTGAAACTTCATAAGCAAAGTTGAGAAGAACAATGTCAGAGATGTCAGACTGACAACATGAAGCCATGCCCCTGATCTCGCCTGCATATGGCTGTGGTACATATTTCTCCAGAGCTTTCACAATCGGGCTGACAGCAGTGTGCACCCATTTTGGAACAGTGGTGCTGTGAGAAGAAAAAAGAAGATGCGTTAAATACAAGGGCTGGTAAATATTTAAATGTGTGATATGTGAATTCATGCAGTGTAATTAGTTCAGGTCGCTAATGAAGGAAACTTACAGAAATACCCCTTTCTATTTATTGCATTCAAAAGAGGGTAACTACTTCCCTTTTCTCAGTCCCAACTAAACTGACGTGCAGCTTTCTGCATCGTTAAAATGAGACTTGCACTTGTATATTTGTGAGCTTCTAATTTCTTGGTTCTGCTTCTGTACTACTGCTTTGCTGTTGCTCACACGTCACACTTATGATCTTAAGCATTTTATTTTAGGTCAAGAGGACCCCTTCGGCTGGATGAACCAATAAATTTAACAGAAGCTCTGTAAGGTAGGGGAGTACAAGGAACAACCTAACGTGGGGCACAATTTAACACAGACTTTTTATGTTATACAAGGTCAATCAGCGTGTGCTTCTGGCCACATTACCACATTTCCTGGACACGGTCTCCCTTGAGAATTCAGAGCAATTCATCAGTAATTTAAAGACTCCTGCACCAACAAGTGTTTTCAGCACAAGTTTTTTCAGTCACTGAGCAGTATGTGTAAATCACAAAATCCAACCTTAAATTACTTTAGTCACCATCTTGTTGTCTACAATGTAGCCCCGGCTTGAAGCATGGGAAGTGCTAGCTAGGCGTCAGTACAGTCTCTGTACTGCAGGGTTAGTTGTTACACAACATTACAACTAAGTCAGCTCTGGTGAACAAAGACAAATACATTTTGTCTTTTTGTTCCATATGTTTTCACATATTTTAATATGAAAAAGAGAAAACCTCTGTAAACAGGGCTTTTCCTCTACTTTATCAGCATCGGTCAGGTGTTTGTATTTTGGTTTTGTATACTTATATTAATGAAATTGGCATTACCCGTCGGTAAAACTGTAGTTATTCAGAAACAATGTTCCATATTTTTCTGACGTGTGATTTTTTTATTTAATGGCCTTCCTAAACTGAACAAAAAATGAACGTCATTGTTTGGCTGGAAAATATACGTTCCTTACAACATAGAATTACACTGAAGTAACTCTGTTTGCACCAATTCATCAGACTTCCCTAGCAACTACAACTAAACCCTCTCTCTGTTGTAATTAACCCACCCTGGGGTCATTTTTGGTGCCTGACCTGTATGTGCTAGAAACAAAGTTCAAGTGTTTGATTGTATGAGAGGTGTTAATGCTGCTTGTAAAAAGTAAGATTAGTTCAACTGAAATATTTATAGAGTTATTTTACAAAAAAAACGAAATGTGTCAGGCTGTGCTCCGCTCTGCTACTCGGTACTTTAGTTCCCTCCTCACTTTGGTTTAGGTACCAAAGTCTGGCAGAAGTAGAAGAAGAGAAGAAGAGTAAAACATGATACTGTCAGGTTTGTGTAGCACAGTGCCCTGCTGGTGATTTCTCATATAAACAAAAATAATGTGTGTCCACGTGTTAACAAGGCGTGGAAACGAGATCCTAATGCGTGGGGACCACTAAGTAAGACATCATGCCTTACTAAGTTGTGGCCACGCGTTATTCAATTTATACAAAATGTCACCAGCGAGGCTCCATGGTGTGGAGACCTGCCGATGACACCCTGTATAAATTAAAATAAAACGCGTAACTCAGTAAGGGCTAAGGGCAATCAGGATATCGTTCCCACGCGTAAACACGGCGTGGCCAAGCATAAATTTTACTTATACGGGTTGTCACGTGCGAGGCTCCGTAGGTTCGCAATCACTAACCGGAAAAGTGCTAAAGAAGCAACAAAATCTCCAAAGCTAGCTGCCCTGCCCAGAGACGCTCAGTGTACTCACTCGATCACCTCTGCAGCTGCCTTTCGCAAGAAGTCCTTGTCAAATATCTTGAGAAGTGGCTCCCATCTCTGTTCTGCAGGTACATCCAGACTGATGTTGACCACAGGCGGCGAAAAACAGCTGCCCCCGCTCACTGTCACTCCGACCACCGCCCAGAAAATCAGTGCTTGCATGGTGAGAAGCCCACACTGCCTCCCCGCCGAGCTGCCCGGGCTGAGAGCTGAAACTGTCTGGTGGCTTTGGCTGCCACAGCACGAAAACCACAGTCAGCGTTCATCCCTGTGTTGACTTCCGTCTGGAGCAACGCGTGAAAAACTGGGCTGGAGCCCCTCCAGCCAATGAACACTGCTCCAAAACCACCACTAGAGGGAATCCGTGGATCATTTACAGGAACGGTCAGCTGAGGCGACGTGGGCATTCTTGCGCAATTTGAGAGCTCAGAAAGAGGGAGATGTTTTGGTGCCGCTACGTCGAAATGTAATTCCTCAGAAAGTTGTGACAACGTAGTGTAACGTTGTCAGTATCAAAACCTCTCTTAATGAAATTTGCAAAGCTGCCAGCAGGCAGAACCGCTTCATGAAGAGCCTCACCTGTTCTTACTGTCCCCTTTATATTTAAAACATGACTACGGAACGCCAGAGGGCGCCCACGAGCGAGTCCTCAATGAATGGGAGGAAAGGCAGCTCAGCGGCTAAAAATGAAAGGTTCAAATAGTTACTGATCACTTACTCAGAGCTTTCCTTTGCGTTTAGAAAGTAGAAGAATGTATTTCACTTAAAAAGTTATTTGTTCAGGAGATGAATATTCATTTACATTAAAATGTTTGAGCATTTATAAACTGATTTTGCTCAAACGCTCCATCTTAACCCGTTTACAGTGCCTCACCGGCCCTTAAGTATCTGGAGTGTCCCCTGCTGTACCCAGTCAGCGCCCTTCAAGAATATAAGAAACAAAACACCATACATCCCCAGGACCGTAACATCTGAGCAAAAGTATACACTACATACGTGTAACTGATTGCATTACATGTGATTAAGAGACCCTTATTAGTCCCACAATTTCACCTCCGCATTTAACCCATCCGTGAAGTGAAACACCACATACACTCTAGTGAGCACACACACACTAGGGGGCAGTGAGCACACTTGCCCAGAACGGTGGGCAGCCCAATCCACAGTGCCTGGGGAGCAGTTGGGGGTCAGATGTCTTGCTCAAGGACACCTCAATCATGTGCTGTCAGCTCTGGGGATCGAACCGGCGACCTTCTGGTTACGAGGCTGGTTCCCTAACCTCCAGCCCATAACTGCCCCCAATGCTGGATAACAATGTATAAAAAACTTCTTGTATGGCTTCTCTGGGCCCAAGCTCATCTGAGATGGACTGATGCAAAGTGGAAAAGTGTCCTGTGGTCTGACAAGTCCACATTTCAAATTGTTTTTGGAAATCATGGACGTTGTGTCCTCCGGGCCAAAGAGGAAAAGGACTGTCCGGATTGTTATCAGCGCAAAGTTCAAAAGCCAGCATCTCTGATGGTGTGGGGGTGTGTTAGTGCCCATGGCATGGATAACTTGCACATCTGTGAAGGCACCATTAATGCTGAAAGGTACATACAGGTTTTGGAGCAACATATGCTGTCATCCAAGCAACGTCTTCTTCAGGGATGTCCCTGCTTATTTCAGCAAGACAATGCCAAGCCACGTTCTGCACGTGTTACAACAGCGTGGCTTCATAGTAAAAGAGTGTGGTTACTAGACTGGCCTGCCTGCAGTCCAGACCTGTCTCCCATTGAAAATGTGTGGCACATTATGAAGTGCAAAATACGACAATGGACTGTTGAGCAACTGAAGTTATATGCCTAGCATGTAGTCTGGTTCAACTACAGGTGTTGACTGCAGTTGTCCTGACAGTTGTGTAATTCATGATTTGTATTCTTAACAGTAAGCTACTTTCAAAAGTTTTCTGAGGTTTTTCATCCCTCCAAGTTGAACACTCATTATCTTGTGCAAAGCTTCGAAATTGTGATCTTAGTGGGTACGATCTGATAGCACTGTCCCTCCATTTTGTTAGGCATGCTTTGATACAGATCGCCATGGTGGATTTTGTAATGGATGCAAGCAGTATTCTGGGTAGCCTCTTTGGCAGCTTGCCATAGGGGTTGCAATGCTGAATCTGCAAGCTTTTTACCTATATCCTCCCAGCCAAGGTAAGTCAGTGGTAGAAGTATTTACTTGGTAAGAAGCAATGATTTGTATACTGTCTTAAATGGGTAAGCTACATAACAGGATAAAACCTTACAAGTGAATTGCCCACCTATTTAAACGAAATGACTCTTGGGGTGGTTAAAATCCAAAGTGAGGGCAGAATGATCCATTATAACCTCAAAGTGGCATCCTTCCAAATAACAACACCACCTTTCTACTGCCTACATAACTGCCAGGTATTCTTCAGAAACAGAATATTCTCGTTCTGCTTTATTCAAACGTCGGAAGGCATAAGTGGCTAAATATTCTTCCCTGTCTGTCTCTTGTGCCAACATTGCTCTTAAATCAAGTTCACTTGCGTCAGTTTGAACTTTGAATGGTTTTGTAAAATGAGGTGGCTGCAATACTCAGGAGATTCAGAGTAGGGCCTATTTAACATTAAAAGCACTTTGACATTCCCAATACAATTTTTTTTACACAAGTGTGTAATGGGGTAGCAACTTTGGAAAAATCTGCAATTAATTGATAATACCATCCAGCTAACCCAAGAAATTATAGCACATCTTTACACTTTTTGGGGCATGGAAAATTCTGCACCACATCTATTTTCACGTTCTTGTAATATGCACAGTGGAAGTCAGTGTCCAGAAACACTGCCAACTTCTCTTCCGAAATGGTCTAATGCTGTCTGAGGAGTCAACCTTTCAGATTATTCATGGAAAGAATGGTTGTTGTGTCCTTTGGGCCAAAGAAAAAAAGGACCATCTAGACTGTTACTTGCATAAAGTTCAAATGCCAACATTTGTCATGGGATAGAGGGGTTTTGTGGGTAGCCTGCACATCTGTGAAGACTCCATTAATGCTGAAAACAAAATTTGGTTGCAACTTTTTCAGGGACACCCATGCTTTTTTTAACATGACAACACCAAGAAACATTTTGCATATGTTACAATAGCATGGGTTGTAGTCAGAAAGTGCCAGTGCTAGACTTTTCAGTATTATTTTGGTCTAAAATAAAAAGTTCCCAAGTCAAAAGTGTGACCAATCACAAATCAGTACAGATGCTGTCACCAACAGAACATAATGAAATTAAACACAAATAGGATTTGGTAAATATGAATGGCTAAAAAAAGGAGATTCCTTTGCTCACTAATATACTTGAGTAGAAGTAATATGATTTGAAAATATTGTAAATATTTTATTTCAGTACATGTACTTGAGTAAATGTAACTAATTACTACACAACTCTGAAACTACTTGTGTCACCAGTTTCTGGACAGCAACTAGGGGTGGAAGAGGTTAACTGACATTGCAAACAGAATGCTTTTAAAACATTTTCTGATCCTTATCACATCTCTTTGGAATGGGGCTGTAGTCATAAGATTTGCAAAGGCACCGTCATCTGATTCAGTTCTTTAGCTCATGGTAAAGTAGATCTAATTTGGTCTGTGGTGTTTTAATCTAGCCCTGCGATGGACTGGCGACCTGTCCAGGGTGTATCCTGCCTTTCACCCAACGACGGCTGGGATAGGCTCCAGCACCCCACCCTCACGACCCAGAAGCGGTTTAGGAGGTGTGTGTGTGTGTGTGTGTGTGTGTGTTTGTGTGTGTGTGTGTGTTTTAATCTAATTTCAACGTAAGTCAATGTAAAGAGATTTTGTTCCAAGTGATTGTAGAGCATTTCTATTGGTCCATATATCATGAAATTTTTAAACAATGGAAAGGAAAGCTAATGTGTTGAAATGTTGTAGAAAACTAAAAATCAATGAAAATGGAGATACTTAGTTTTCATTGGACAGCAACGATATACTAATTCAAAGTTTATCATTAACAAAGTGTATGAACAATCTTTAAAGTAAGCACAAATATGTTTTTCATATTGTAATAGTACATAATAATATTACATACACACTTCATAAAGATGGTTCTTCAAGGGTCCTCAAGTAAATAAAATGGTTCTATATAGAACCACGAACACTCAAAAAACCCTTTGCATGATTAAAAGAGAAATCTGTTTTTGGTAAGAAAAAGAACTAATTGAATCAATAGAGAACAACAAACATGAAAAAAGCTTAAAGTTTTTATGGCCAATCGGCACCAATATTGTAGATTTTTTTCTACTACATTCATTTGTTCTATTTTTCTGCAGTAAGCATTTCAGAAAAGAGACACACTTTCTAAAGTATGGGAAAATGTCAGTCATCTTGTTTCAAAACCAGTTTTAATTAGGCCCCTTGCGGAAATTCCTCACAGGGAAACTCCGGTGCCATATTTAGGCCTGTTCGATTACCACATTTTTCAGGTGTTATGCTTTCTGAAAAAGGCAGTCCAGTAGTGATTTTAATTTCTAGGTTTTATTGTGTCAGTTGTATAGGATTGTTTGATATGATCAAACCTGCATTTGTGCTGTATGATTTGTTTTCACAGCAGATGCTTCTCACCCTTACTGGTTGCTAGCAGCTCAACACAGAGTCACAGTTCACACAGAGAGCCAACTGAGCAGTTCAGTTTTCACTAGGGGTGGAAGAGGTTAACTGACATTGCAAACAATGCTTTTAAAACATTTTCTGATCCTTATCACATCTCTTTGGAATGGGGCTGTTGTCATAAGATTTGCAAAGGCACCGTCATCTGATTCAGTTCTTTAGCTCATGGTAAAGTAGATCTAATTTGGTCTGTGGTGTTTTAATCTAGTCCTGTGATGGACTGGCGACCTGTCCAGGGTGTATCCTGTCTTTCACCCAATGACGGCTGGGATAGGCTCCAGCACCCCACCCTCACGACCCAAAAGGAGAAACAGTTTAGGAGGTGTGTGTGTGTGTGTGAGCATGTGTGTGTGTGTGTGTGTGTGTGTGTGTGTGTGTGTTTTAATCTAATTCAATGTTCTGATGGATCACTCACAGTACTGCACACTCATTCTCACTTTAAAAATAAACTTTGTGAAAATGGCCAGGTTATAGTTGTACAATTTCCATATGTTTTAGAGGTTGCTCAGTTTTATATAATGTATTTTTTCTTAAACAATACTGATGGAATATATTTTGATAGAAATGTGTATGATTTACAAAACCGGAAGCGACCAGGATTCTTCAATACACAGTAGAGCAAGCAAGAAAAACATTAATAAAAATGATTTTAATTTCTAGGTTTTATTGTGTCAGTTGTATAGGATTGTTTGATATGATCAAACCTGCAGTTGTGCTGTATGATTTGTTTTCACAGCAGATGCTTCTCACACTTACTGGTTGCTAGCAGCTCAACACAGAGTCACAGTTCACACAGAGAGCCAACTGAGCAGTTCAGTTTTCACTAGGGGTGGAAGAGGTTAACTGACATTGCAAACAGAATGCTTTTAAAACATTTTCTGATCCTTATCACATCTCTTTGGAATGGGGCTGTAGTCATAAGATTTGCAAAGGCACCGTTATCTGATTCAGTTCTTTAGCTCATGGTAAGGTAGATCTGATTTGGTCTGTGGTGTTTTAATATAGTCCTGCGATGGACTGGCGACCTGTCCAGGGTGTATCCTGCCTTTCACCCAACAACGGCTGGGATAGGCTCCAGCATGCCACCCTCACGACCCAAAAGGAGAAGCAGTTTAGGAGGTGTGTGTGTGTGTGTATGTGTGTGTGTGTGTGTGTGTGTGTGTGTGTGTTTTAATCTAATTCAATGTTCTGATGGATCACTCACAGTACTGCACACTCATTCTCACTTTAAAAATAAACTTTGTGAAAATGGCCAGATTATAGTTCAAGAACAAAGTAATTAAATAATTATTATTTAGAGATTTAGTAAAGTTTTATTAGGCCTGTTTTGAGAGATTTATAGCTCATAACCTGGGCAATGGCCACAAGGAGGCAGCTACATATAATTTCCATCCTTGGCTTTTTTGAAATGTAGACTCAACAATGTATAAGGGGAAAAAATCTGTAATATATTGTCACTGTTCAATGAAAAACATGTATATCCAAAATATTAACTTTACAGGAGAGCACAAAACACTCTTAGCTTAAAGTTTTTATGGCCAATCGGCACCAATATCGTAGATTTTTTTCTACTACATTCATTTGTTCTATTTTTCTGCAGTAAGCATTTCAGAAAAGAGACACACTTTCTAAAGTATGGGAAAATGTCAGTCATCTTGTTTCAAAACCAGTTTTAATTAGGCCCCTTGCGGAAATTCCTCACAGGGAAACTCCGGTGCCATATTTAGGCCTGTTCAATTACTTTTCTAGCTGAAGTGAAGTGTCAGAAAAGCCCTTGAAGGGGTGAGAGACTGAACGAACAACACAGAAGAAATCATGGTGACTGATTTCGTTTAAAAATGGAAATGAATCAGTCGCCATGATTTAGAAAAAGAACTATAAGCTATAACAATGAACTATTTTGACAGGCTTAACATTCAAAAATGACAACATTCAATGTCCTGGCTATGTTTTAGGCTAAAAATTACTCCATTACTTTCACATGACTGCTGATACGGCTTCTGGTTAGCATGCTAAAGGCTACATGGCTAACAAGAGCAAAAAGAAAATGACAAAGCAATTACTCACACACTCTGAATACATAATATTCGAACATTCAGTCACCAGCATCTGGTCAAACCTGCCTCCGGATCTGCTACCGCGCTAGTCAGCTGTTAGCTATTAGCAGTTAGCTGTTAGCTACACAACCAGCAATTAGCAGTTCTTTCCCCCCTTTCAAATGAGATCACAGCAAAAAAGCATGTTACAAATCTCAATCTATTGCCTTCTCTGTCTCCAGGTCCACTGCAGATTATAATCAGAGGGCATTTATAGAATCAGATTATAATCAGAGGGCTCTATAACCAGAGAACTGAAGAAAAACCTGGCAATAATCAATGAAAAGAGGTCTGGAGGATGCTAATATTTCCTCACTGAGCTGACATTGTAGAAGAACAAAGAAGAATCCAGAAATCATTTAGTATCATGCCAGGAGATTGAGGGTTGACCCACTTATTAAAATTCAGTTCTGTGTAAAGAAATAAATATCGCTGCTGTCAGAATAAAACCTGATATCTCCATTTTCATTGTTTTTCCATTTTTGACACAATGTGATAAGGATCATTTTTTAAACTGCCTGTGACCCTTTACATTGTGTGTAAAGTTCATACAGAAAGGAGCAGAAGAAATGGCCCAAAATTACATGGAAAAAATTCTGGTCGCACTGACTTACATTAAAAGTAATTTTTTTCCTTCTCCTGTAAAGTTACCATTTTGGAGATACAAGGTTTTGTTCCAGCAACAGCAATATGATATCAGTAAACAAGCTAATCTAGAATTAACCCTCCTGACCATTCAACTGTAAATTGCTGCATGTCAGGCAAAAGCTTAAATTTAATATGGCTATGTCTGGTTTTAATGTATCAAAATTGGTGCAGGTGCATGTTCTAACTACAGTCCGGGTAGCTAAGCAAACGGGTCAGGTGGAAGAAGGAAATTTAATATAGTTTCTTCATTCAGTGTTTAATCGTGAAAGTACAGTCTGGTCTTGTGCAGCATATGAGCTCAAACCATTCCACTCTTTTCATTTACCTGGCCTGTTTACATTGATTCATCAGTAAAATACAGTCATTCATTCTCATTAAATAAAAGGACAGAAAGTAAAAATAAACACTTCTTCAGTATACATGTCCATCTTCAAATTAAGAAGCAAACAGTACATTTTCATGAATATAGACAGTTCTTTCCACAATCTGTGAAGAACAAGTGGCTGCAGAAATGATGACATGGCCTCAACTGCACATTTTAGTGTGCACTTCTGCAAGGCTCCTAAGCTAATGGGCATGAGTTAGCATGATTTATTTATGTAAATCTAAATTCTAGCCTAGTTCTCATATGTTGTAAGTCAGCATTTTTGAATGAAGTAAACCTACCTATAGTTTCATTTGTAGCATTTACGTTTTACCAACTTTTCCGATAATGACAGACATACAGAGAGATGCGTCAATCTTACAACACTTTGGTAAAGCAGTTAAATTAGCAAAATTTGGCTATAGATACAGCAGAGTTAACACAGATGTGCAAAAGTTGTGGATGCTAGCTTTGGCTATGATTAAGCTCTTTATATACAACATGTGCAATCATCATTAGAAAGTGCAATGTACACACACTGACAGCTGAAATACAGAGATCCAGTCAGCTTAGCCTATTAGCTGTGTGTGTTGTGGAGTGAGGAAAATCTGATTATTTCTGAGCAATACAAAAGTAACTGGAGGGGATGTTTTTGTTCAGTTTATCACACCCTCAAGTTAAAGTCCAACATTGTGATGTGTTATGCTCCATAAAACTTGTCAATTTCTTCTTTGTACATTTTTGTGACCACAGGCCTCTTGAGCTTCATAGTGGGACCTGGAAAAAAAGAGAAGCAGTGAGATTTTACAGCCTGAAACTGACCTACTGAAATAAACATTTGTACCTTTCACTGATAATGTATTAGTCAGGTCCCGGCCTCCGCCTACCTCTCTCCCTTGCTCTGTGTGGCCTGTCTGTTGATCCCTGGCTCTGCCCTCCACCTGTTACTCTTTTAATCTCTGTTATTTAAACTCCAGTTTTCTTTCCTCAGTTGTGAAGTCTCTTGCCAACTAGAAGATTTCTAAGTCACAAGCCCCTTACTTTGTATACTTGTTTTTCAGCTTATTTGTTGGAGTTCTACTTTTCTGAAATAAAAGCCTGTTTTGTCCGGGCATCCAGTCTCCCGTCTCTGTACGTGTCTGTATTCTACCATTCAAAAGTTCATTCCAGCTAACTGTGTGCTGGATGGCAATGAAACAAAATAAAGCCTCACCTCTCAAAATAACCAAATCGCCAAACTGAAACTCTTATTTTGGACATATTATAAGAAGACCAACTCGTTCAAAGAGAGTATTATGTTGGGAAAAGTTAAAAGAGAAAGAGCACAACCAATAAGAAGATGTACGGACACAGAGAAATAAATCAGCCATTAAGCCTAAACACAAACAATAGACAGGATGTTCTGAAGAAACACTATTCATATGGTTGCCAGAACTGACTTGGAAACACGTCCTGTTCGTTAGTGTACTTTGTTGTGCATAATGTGTTTTACATTTCAATAGCAACAGGTTTAGTCTTGTATTCTGCTATCTCCTAGATGATGTGTACATGGCATATGAAGTTAACGAATTAAGTAGCTATACAGTTTTGCAAAACACCCCCTTCAAAAAAAACAATGGGGACATATGCAATATACAGTGTTCACACAAAGACAGATCTGCAATGTAAGTTCAGGCCTTCTGTTAAAAATATGATTCAGTTATTCAGTACAGACAAGTTCAGTCATACGCATTTCTGAGAAATATATATCTAAAAATAAATAATTACCAAGTTCCCCTCCAGATATAGAGAAGTCCCGCGACAGGAGAGTCCACTTCTGAACCCTCTGAGCATTGGAAATGGCCTTGGCGTTGACTTTGTCTACACCTTCCTGGATGGCTTTATAAATGGCTGGCTCTTTGTTGTTGACTATTTCAGACACTTTGCTGGCGATGACTCCATGTTGCCTGCAATACTCCACTACTAGCAGGCTTAGCTCATCCGTGGGCTCTCCATTCTCATCAGCCTGACACTGAGGAATGCAAGAGGTTTTAAAAAGTAAACACCAAACTGTCAGATAAACAGTACTTTAACAGTAAGTTTCCTACAAAAGTAGGAAAAAAATCAAGTCCACAGATGTTTCTGTTCATCCTTCCACATCTGAGTACTATGAATTTAAAAGGATATGTAGCATGTAAGAAGATGTTACTGAGTAAACAGAAGCTGCTGGTGTTCTCAGAACAATGGAGTGACCATCCCAGAGTCCAGACATTAATATCATTAAATGTGTTGATGATTGTTTGGATCATGAGAAGCAGAAAATGCAAGCAGGTTCTAAGACTGAGCAGGAGGTGTGAAAAAGCACCCCTGCAGATTTCTTTCAAAAAAATGAAGACCTTCCAAAAAGAATGGAAGCTGAAATAAAAGCAAAAGGTGAACACAATAAATACCAAAAAATGTAATATTATATTTAGTTGCTGAGTCCTCTGGGTAATTTTCTGTTCATTTTTTTTTGCTTTTTCCAGATGCAGAAAAATTAAAACCTTGTACTTCATGGCTGTTTTGACTGGAAATTCAATTCTGCGTCGTTTCTCCAAAGAAACCTCCTCACCGCCTTTAATTTTAAGAGTGTCAGGGATCTAAAAGGTGAATGAAATGTGGGTTAGCTTACTTTCAGTGTGAGAAGCATGGACAGGAATTTCTTTTTGTCTCCCACTAACATGGCATTGCTAATGATGGGCACTTCCTCTTTAAGTGCATCCTCGATAGGGACTGGTGGGATGTTTTCTCCTCCACCGGTAATGATCAATTCTGTAAAATACATTAAAGAAACATTTTCATTTTCAGCATATTCACACTTCTTGTTTGTTCATTAAAGACAAGCTAGCAGCAGTTTGTGACCATGTTTTCATGTGACTAAGTTTTAAAGTACCAGTAAATCATACTTTCAAAAGTGTGTTTGTTTCCAAAATGTTCACCTGTATACAATCACAGTCCTGTAGAGTATTTAGTGGGAAATAACTTTATCTATTAACACTGCTGTCTCCTTGTTACTGAACTTTCATTTTCCTGTTGTCTTGAGCTTGTTGGTGGCTCTATTGTTTCAGCACACCTTTTACACCATCATGAGTGTGTGCAGTTAGTAGGCCTATGGGCACTTTACAGTCCTATGTAAATCAAACCTTGGTGAACTTCTTACTGCTTTGGACTAAAACCTACATTAAACCTACATGTACCTTTTATCCTGCCTGTAATGTAGAGGAAGCCATTTTTGTCGTGCTTTCCAAGGTCCCCTGAGTGCAGCCAGCCTTCTGAGTCCAGCGCCTCTTCAGTCTTTTCAGGCATGTCCAGGTAGCCCATGAAGACATGCCGGCCCCAGAAACACACTTCCCCATTTCCATCTGCATCTGGCTTGTCCAGCTTGGTTCTGCAGCCTGGTATCACCTTACCACAACTGTGGGATCATACTGGGATTGTGAACATACATCCTGGATACATTTATTTTTGTTGGTGAATCTGTGATCTAAAGTTTATGTTCTACTGTCGACTTGACATCAAAGTTGGCAAAAGCAACCCTTCTGATAAATGACACCTATTGGAATGAGCCTTTTTAAATGTTTATGTAAGTCTATGTCCATTGTCATGAAGGGCTTATGGAAGTGTTAGAAAGTCTTACAGTAGTGTTACTTGCTGTTCATGAGAAAGCATTTGTCAAGAATCATTCATTTTGCTGAATAAAATCAGACAGGCAATAATGATGCAAAATTTTGAACCAAAGAAAGAGAAAGAGACACATGGCTGACCTCATGATTTGGTAATTGTTGGCACAGGAAATGCTGTGTGGTCCCGTGCTCTCACTCATGCCGTACAGCTCATACAACTGAATGTTGAGGCTCATGAAATACTCCAGCGTGTCCTTAGTGATGGGAGCAGCGCCTGTAAAACAGTTCCTGCAACGGTCCAGCCCAAGAGCAGCACGCACTCTCTTGAAGACCAGATTATTAGCCAGCATGAAGCCCCAGGGCACAGAGGGATCACTGGAAATCAAAGCACAGGAGCATTTAGCCATTAAGATTTAGATGTGAATACTACTACTATTACTACTACTATACTACTACTGCTACTACTACTACTACTACTACTCCTATTACATCTACTACTACTACTACTACTACTACTACTACTACTGCTAATAATAATAATAATAATAATAATAATATGTTTATATAGCACTTGTTAAACAAAATGTTCTAAAATGTTTCATGGAGAGATTCAAGCAAAAAATAGCACATAATAAAAGACAAGTCAAATTTAGCTGAAGATAAAAAAATGAAGGCTTATGAAACATCTTAACATTTTAAAGTGTCCATATCACAGAAAATTGTAATTTTCTCACATTTTTCGCTGAAAAATGTGCCACTTACTTACCGCGTTTACCTTTTCCCAATATGGTAAACTCAGCAAATAAATACAAACTGTACAAGCAGAGAATGCTGTATTTAAGTTTTATTTTCACTTTATTTTACAAAATGCAATAAAAGATAATATTTCAAAAGGGATAAAAAAGCTAAGAATAACAAGATCTAAGATCCACAAATTAACAATCTGCTTCAAGAATCTCTAATAACTAGTGTTAAACAGCCCAGTTGCCAGAGATCTACTTTCCTGTAATTCTCACCGCAATCTGCCACATGTGCTCCAGCTAATTAACTTCTTTGAAAGTCCTGGCTGGATCAGATATATGAGTGTTATGTAAAATGGGGCAAAATGTTAGATATAGGCTGAAAGTAAATTCTGCAAGTAAATAGATCTTCAGGAGGAGAGCTGGTGACCTAAAACATACCCGTTCATGGCATTATAGCTGGCCTGAAGTCCTATACCCTTGCCCCAATCAGCAATTCTTTTCTTCATGGTAGAAGACTTTACACCAATGGCTTTCATTGCTTCCTGCATCTTCTCCCAGACGCGTGGAACTCCCAGAAAAGACGTAGGCCGCACTTCTCTGAGAGTTTGGGCCAAAGAACCCTACAAGATATAAATTCATATAGGATTTCTTGCCATGTCTCAGTATGCATATTTTATTAAGATATAATGAAGATCGGAACTACTAAGTAGCAGGTAATCATAGTGAAAGTCTAAAGTCAAACCTAATGAATAACACCACTGGAACAGCTTTCTTTCCAAAGATATATCTTGCTAAATGTTTTTGGTTCAAAAACCTATAGGGAAAACATTATATGGAGGTTCTTTCAACTTTTAAAAGGATCTTCATACTCAAATGTATCATTTACAAAGAGTATTTACAGATAACCCTTTTTTGTCACCTTCATTTAAAAGAGTGTACACTGTCAGGGAGAAAAACATCACATTACTTCATAAATGAAGACAACCTAACCTTCAGCGCATCTGGTTGGGCAAAGTAGGTAGTGCAAGCAAACTTCAAGGAGATCCACATGTCATTGACCTGGGCTGCCACATGACTGAGGGGCAGGTAGCTCACCACAGACTCCTCCGCCACCTTCACATTAACCGCAAGACTCGCTGCATTTGCGATCCATGTGATCTGACCAGAGAAGGTCAAAAATGTGACATTTGTATTGATTAACCTTGATCTTCTATTTTTAACATGACCTAGAACCATCTAACCAAGTTTCAGTTATATAAAGCTTTTTGAGAGTAAAATAGAAAGTCTAACTCATTACACAGTAATAACACAAATTTCTTCACAGATGTCCTATTGACTGATTCTAATGTCAGTACAAACAAAGTTATGTGGACAAACATTTAGATCATCTTTATGAAAAAAAAAACTTTTATTTCAGAGTCACAGGAAAACTCACATTGTCATGACTGAGCATGACTCCTTTTGGGTTTCCCGTAGTTCCAGAGGTGTAGATAAGAGAGCAGCATTCGTTCGCCTTTTGGCTATTAACCACTTCATCCAGCTGAGCATCTGAGACCCCTTCACCAAGCTTCATAAATTCAGCCCACTGAAATAACAGATCTCATTTAAAAATACAGTTTTCACTCAAGGTGCAGCCACTAATCTCATGAATTAAAAGGAAATTCCACCTCTCATTGTTAAATGTGTTCTTGTCTAAAACTGTACAGGTGGAAAAAATGTTGACAGTGAGATGTTCCCCACAAAACCTCAAACCAGTCTGTCTGCAGGGTAACATCAGATTATCTATGTCCATAAAGCCAAATGCAAAAGCTTTTTAGTATAGAGGTAGACAAACAAAGGCAAGTTTTGGTGCAACTGTCCTATAATTAAATGTGGAGGCCTACCGTATATACATTTGGCAGCTTTTTCTCCAGTTCACCCTTGTATTGAACAATAGCCTTTAAATATGGTAGCTGGTCTTTGACCTAAATAAGAAAAAAAGAAACACAACAGCTTTAAAAATGAACTCTGATCAAAATGAAAAATGTAACCATTACCACAACTATTGTAAACATGCCTTCTTGACTCCTACAGGGGTGCCACAGACTCTCAACAGTGAAAATTAAGAGAGTTGAGAGGAACTTTTGAGGGGAAAAAAAAAACAACTGCTTTTTTTGTTAGGTGATTAATACAGAAGGAAGAGGGACAGCTAACATGATTGCTAATGTTTTAGCCACATATCATTGTGAAGCTTTATATCTGTGGCAACTGTCTTTCAATCATCATTACAATGTAAAGAACTAAAAGAAGCAACAGAAATGACTCGCCAGGTTAGGAGAAACATCAAGTTAGCAAGGTGGCTATAAAGGGTTGCTAAGGCCCACTTTCTGAAAGCATCACAGTACTAGTACTGTCTTAACTGTTAGGGAGAATGTTCAGAGTGACAACACAGAACGCTTGTAGATTTTTGATGCCTTTGGGAAATGGGTTCAGTAACAGGTCTTTCAAGTTGTAATTAATGCATGTTATTTACCTGAAGGATTTTCACAAGCTGTTTGTTGTTTTCGACAACCACAACATTGGCTTTACTGCTATGAGCTACATACTGGCAGGCTTCTGGAGAGTTGGTAGTGTAGATTCCAGTGGCAAGTCCTCTGAAGAACAAACAGTGATCAGATCTTGCATTCTTTTACCATTGAGTATATTTTGCAACCCAAACTGCATATCTTTATAGATAAGAGTGTCTAAACAGATAATACACTGAACATGTGAACTGAACAATGCGTAAAGATGAAAAAATGATTTCAGACGTAATACCCCGCCATGATACAGGCAATGTCTGCGATGAACCACTCAGGAGAATTAAAGCCCAGGATCCCAACTCCATGGAAACGCTCCAGGCCCAACTACAGATACAGGACACATATACTGAGTATGCAGACATATTTGCTGTAATTATATTTTAACTCACAAAGATAATGGCCGCATAAAAACTCAAATGAGAAGACATTGGGACAGTATGTAAAATGCAAATGAAAAAAGAAAGCAGTGATTTCTATAATTTACTTTGACATGTATTTCAGCTTCATTTCATTTGTAAATATACATCCATTCCTGTCATTCGTGTCTGCAAAACATTAAAAGAAAGTTGGGGCGGGGGCAAATTAGGGCTTGTAATGAGGTAAAATAATTAACTGGTGCAATTTGGAACTGGGGATGTCAACAGGTGACTGTAATCATGATTGGGTACAAAAAACAGCATCCAGGAAGATGCTGTTGGGCAGAGGGTTGCCTGTTTGCCAAAGGAAACAACATTTGTCAATATTTTTAAATATTTCAAGGGTTTTTGGATTCTTGAAATGCTGAGATTTGATATTTCACCCTCTATGGTGCATAACATGATTAAAATGTTCAAGGAATCTGGAACAATTGCAGTGCATAAAACGCAAGGACACAAGCCAAAGCTGAATAACTGTGCTCTCTGATCCTTCAGATAGCACTGCACAAAGAACCGCCATTTATCTACAAGAGATGTACCCACATGGGCTCAAGATTACTTTGGCATGCTTTTGTCAAGCACTATGGTATGCAGTTATATCGACAAATACCAGTTAAAATTGTACTGGGCCAAATCATTATGTTAACCGTGCGAAAAGGCTGTTGACTTCTCTGGGCTTAGTGGCATCTGGCATGGACCATCACACAGTGGAAACATGTACTGTAGTCAGAAGAACCAGTATTTCAGGTTTTTGTTTGAAAGAAATGGATGCCATGTGCTCCAGACCAAAGACAAAAAGGACCATCCACTGTTGCCAGCAAGAAGTCCAAAGGCCAGGGTCTGTCATATTATGGAGTTGTCAGTGCCCAAAGATGACATGCACTTTTGCAAAGGCACCAATAATGCAGATAAGTACCTAGAGATTTTAAAGCAACATATGCTGCCTTCAATGTCAAATCTTTTCAAGGGGCACGCCCTAGTGTACAGTCAACAAGACAACGCAAAACCACGTTCTGCACACTTTACAAAGGCACGGCTGGGAAAGAAAAGGGTGCATGTGCAGTTGCTTCTCATCTCTTGGTGTCTTCAGTCCCTAAACACCTTTGAAGTTTTGTGAAAAGGACAATATAAAGTGGTAAATGCTTCTGTCTCAAACATTTTGCAATAATCAAAATTGAAATAAGTGTTTTTTAAAAAACAAGTTAATGAGGTAAAACATTAAGCAATGTGATGCTATATTGCTACCAATGTAATAGAAGTCCAAAATAGGGTGAAAACTATTCTATGATCTAAGTGAAACTGAATAGAGATAAAGATCGGAACACTCCACAACCAATGCAGAATGACGTTTATACTGGGATCTAATGTAGTGTCCATATTGCAACAGCAATTTCATTGTTAAGAAATATCTCATATTTTGAAATGTCTAATTTTCCAAATATTTTTTTTATTCTTATTATGTATGGAAATAGCATGATATACTGCTATGGTTGACAATATCATTTAAGTATCGTGTTTAACATCCCAGCTAAGAAACCAAGCTTAGAGAAGTCAACTAATCTTTGTGTGACTCCTTTGCTAGCTTTCCACATTCATACAAAACAAGAAAAAAGTCTAGGTATAAGGAGGAAATTCAGTGGAGAGTCATCATCTAAAGCATGCATTTAATGGGTATCAGACAGTTATTGACTTGATGTCTTTCTCAGGGAGATTTACCTCCTTAATCTGTTAATCTCCTAATCATCTTAACATTTAGAAGACTCTTAAAAGCAATGGTGCCAAAAAACGTTTCATGTCTAGTTTTCAAGTGATATATATATATATATATATATATATATATATATATATATATATATATATATATATATATATATGTATGTGTGTGTGTGTGTGTGTGTGTGTGTGTGTGTGTGTATCATTCCAAGTACCTTGAGAAAGCCCTTAGCTGCAATTCGACACTGCTGTTGATATTCCCTGTAGGTCAGTGTGGTCCAATTCCCATCCTTTTTCCACCGGAGGGCTGGCAGGTCTCCAAATTTATCCACTGTGCCCTGGAACATCTGATATATGGTGAGTGGAGGCTCAGAGCCTGGACCTGACTCAGCCATCCTCAGCTTCACTCCCTTTTCACTTTCAGTGGTCCAGTATTGCTCGGCTGGAGCCAGACACACTTCACCTGTAATTGAGATTGATTCTTCCTCTGGTGGATCAAGACAACATTGAGGACAAAGACTCTGCATGATTAGTAACGATTTTAAAAATGCTTTGAAAATATCTAAAGTTTGATCTAAAGTCAAACTTATGCAGCCAATGTGACAGAAGATCCCTCCGTCTATCCTTCCTTCCACCTACTGCACTGACTGTTTACATACACTGAAGCCCTTTTAAAACCTCAGCACTGAACTACAAGGAAGATCTAGGCCAAGTTACTGGCTGGCTATGGAATGCCAAGTCACACCAATCAGGTTTCTGTCTGTGAAAAAATGTGATAGTAATGATTGCCTGGAAGCTGAGCTGAGGAACGAAAAAAAAAAACAGTTGGCATGTGGCTATTAAGTGATTTCCAGATTAAACAAGATAAAACAAACTAGGTTTGTCTAATTATAGAATTGAATCTTACTTGGTGGAGGCTACTGTTCTGCGGTTCAAATGTACCTTATTCCAGACTTGCACAAAAGATAATACATCCAACCCACTAGCAGTTTTAATGCCATGACATTCTAACCCAGATCTTATTCTAAAAGAGTGTGAGTGCTTGCTGATGACCATTCTTTCAGCAAAAATGATCTGATCTTACCTTCTTTTAAGTTCCCAGCAGATGCCTCTCGATATTTTATGGTAAAATCCAACAGTGATAAAGCTTTCACCTCTTCTGAAACCTCAGCATCTGCATCTACAGATGGACTGTCAATCCCAGAATAATCTGCTGAGGAGACCTCCTGTACCACGTTGCCCATGTGGTTCATGTTATTGCCACCAATTAAAGAAGTCGGACAGCTGCCGTTAAGCTGTGCTTTGGAGCCTTGGAGTGCCTGAGTGTCTTTGATAGGGCCAGACACCTTTAGGAAACTAGCAGTAAAGCAACAAAGGAACATGAACACCAATGTCTAGACAAATGTGTGACATCTAATCCAGGTAATTTCTTGAGTTGCTGTTAAACAGGAATGAGACAAAAGCTATATGTGTTTGTATGCAGGGCTAGATACCTCTCAGCATTATTTTCCATGGCTTGACTTCCTTTTGAATCACTCAGTGAGTGATATTTCGTGAAGATTTAAAAAAACTCTTGAAAAAACAAATGAGAAAAAAGGTAAACAGATTATTATAAAGAAAAAGAAAAAACAAGATTTAAAAAGTACAGTTAAGATTAACTGGTAAAATATCTTAGGATGTACGATTTAGCTTGACTAGACACAGAGCTCCGTGTAATACATTTTATCCCTGTTATTCACTGGTACCCTTTATATGAGACCATGATCTTGCAACACACTGAAAGTCTGTGTTAAGCATGCCAAAGGTGAGTCTGGATCAGAAGAGTGATGCAAACAGCTGTTAGCTGGCACAGTATATTACAATGTCACCTAACAGCCTTTCACCCATATCTGCTTGCTGAATTTCCATTCAGTGTGAAGGACAAAAAACTTAAAATGATGAGACTTGTTAAAAGTGGTTCATCTTCATGTTGTACTACATTGATGACATAATGCCTAACTGTTGCTGCCATCTAGGGTAGCCTATAGCTAATGCAATTCAACAACTCCAGGAGTGCTTATAATAAAGCACAGAATCTGACTATGCTTCAGATAGTGAAAGTTCGTTTTTTTACAAGTGGTTTAGTGACCAGTTCCCAGTGTAGTGGGTCTCTAACCCATGCCAGAATCACCAATGAAAGAGGGCAAAAGGACACAGTTCATCATTTCAACACTGGTGTGGCAACATGTAGGCCTGCACATAAAAGAACTTTTGCACACAATTATGCAAAAACTGGCAAACTGGCCTGTTCCTTAGACCACATCACATGTATGGAAAAGTTATACAAAGCATGCTCTTAGGTTTCATGAATGCCTTGTGCTATAATGGAAAAAGATAAAAGATGCTATAATACACAGATTCATTTGTTCATGTCCATTTATGTCATACATACAGCCAACGGATTACTTTTAGACACCTTGAGTGATATTCACGAAGCATCTCTGTTCAGTAGTGCTATTTCTGGATTAGTGTTGTTGACCACACTGTGACTGAGATAAGCCTGATCCTGGATCTACTGTGTTATTTTGAGATTGGGGGGAGAGGTCTAGAGGAGCCAGTGGGAGGGCCCCCCTTGACAGACCCACCGACTACAATGTTATTGCATGACACAGGTGATAGTATAGCGCACATGTGAGAGTGTAGGGGACTTATTCTTTTTCTTTTCCCACATTTTAACATGTCCCACCACAAAAGGCTCCACTCTCATCATCCAATGTATTTGGAAATATGAAAAGTGATGTATTAAAGCTATTTTGTGTTAACAGGCTCTTATTTTCCAGATTTCTGTAATGGAGATCTGTTTTGCAAACAGTCCAGTTACTACAAACATAACCTCAAATGACACAGAGTGAATCTTCCTTATCAAGGTCAACTTATCACACCACCAGTTTAATTTTAAATCTGGTTGAGCAGTGTGTAAAATGTCATATGTAAAAAACCAAATAAGCTATATTAAGTGACACTTTTTAAAAGGCAGTGCACTTTTTAACCAGGTTGTTTAACAAAATCCTGGAGAGTGAGAGGATGCCTGATGAGTGGAGAAGCAGTGTACTGGTCCCCATTTTTAAGAACAAGGGTGATGTGCAGAGCTGCAGTAACTACAGAGGTATAAAGTTGATGAGCCACACCATGAAGGTATGGGAAAGAGTTGTTGAAGCAAGGTTAAGGCGAGAGGTTCAGATCAGTGAGCAGCAGTTTGGTTTCATGCCCAGAAAGAGTACCACAGATGCAATTTTTGCATTGAGAGTGTTGGTAGAGAAGTACAGAGAAGGTCAGAAGGAGCTACATTGTGTGTTTGTGGATCTAGAGAAGGCATATGATAGGGTGCCAAGAGAGGAACTGTGGTACTGTATGAGGAAGTCAGGTGTAGCTGAAAAGTATGTTAGGGTGGTCCAGGACATGTATGAGGATAGTGAGACAGTGGTGAGGTGTGCAGTTGGAGTGACAAATGGTTTCAAGGTGAAGGTAGGGTTACATCAGCGATCAGCTTTGAACCCCTTCTTGTTTGCGATGGTGATGGAAAGGTTCACAGATGAGGTCAGGCAGGAGGCTCCATGGACCATGATGTTTGCAGATGACATTGTAATCTGTGGTGAGAGTAGAGAGCAGGTGGAAGAGAATCTGGAGAGGTGGAGGTTTGCAATTGAGAGAGGAATGAAGGTCAGTAGAGACAAGACGGAATACATGTGTGTGAATGAGAGGGAGGCAGGTAGAAAGGTGAAGATGCAAGGAGTAGAGGTCGTAAAAGTGGATGACTTCAAATATCTTGGGTCAACCATCCAGAGCAATGGACAATGTAGAAATGAGGTGAAGAAGAGGGTGCAGGAAGGATGGAGTGGGTGGAGACGTGTGTCAGGGCTGATGTGTGACAGAAGGATAGCAGCAAGAGTGAAAGGGAAGGTTTACAAGACAGTAGTGCTTCCTGCTATGATGTATGGTTTGGAGACTGTGGCTCTTTCTAAAAGACAGGAGGCTGAGCTGGAGGTGGCAGAGATGAAGATGCTGAGATTTTCGTTGGGAGTGACAAGGATGGACAAGGTTAGAAATGATTAGAGGGACTGTGAAGGTGAAGCAGTTTGGAGATAAAGCCAGAGAGGCCAGGTTGAGATGGTTTGGACATGTGTTGAGGAGGAATAGTGGATATATTGGTCAAAGAATGTTGGAGATGGAGCTGAGATAGACCTCAGAGAAGGTTTATAGATGTAGTGAAGGTGGACATGGAGATGGTTGGTGTAAAAGTAGAGGAGGCAGTGGATAGGGCAAGATGGAGGCAGATGATCTGCTGTGGTAACCCCTAAAGGGAGCAGCCGAAAGAAGAAGAGACATATATATATATATATATATATATATATATATATATATATATATATATATATATATATATATATATATATATATATATATATATATATATATATATATATATATATGTATGCTCCATCTAACTGGTATGAACCCTCAGCTCATTTGTTATCCAGAGATTACTGGATCCACTGCTGTTTTTGTGGATATGACATTGAATCTCTGCTATCCATGTTGAAAAATGCAACTGAAGGAAGTAAATGCCACCACGCATTATTTCTGGGAATCTGCGAAATCGTCAGATTCTGGAAAAGAACAGAAAAGTGTCTAGTCAAAGCAATGTTGTAAATGACCTGAAATAAAAATCAAATAATTTCAACTGTATTTAATATAGCATTCCCTAGTATTTGTACCCTATCCCTATGAAATATTTAAGAAATCTCCTCTAAGCACATTTGTCAGTTACTGTTGTAATCAGATTCAAAATTGATTATATGACAAGTAGCCATGTACAAGGAATTTCTCTTTAAATTAAATTCAATAACTAAAATGTGAAAAAGATACACACATAAGAAAAAATATTCCACAATATACAGAGGTTTTAGGTTTGATATCTATGCAGCCACTTCATTAAATACAACTTCTTGAATGTACACTCTTTGTCGAGTTTATCAGCTTTAACAATAACAACAGTGCTAAGTATGAGGCACCACCAAGGGGTCAGAACAGGTGAAATGGGGCAAACAAAATATGCAAAATAAGAGATTAACTACAGTCTGTAATTGTAGAACCACAAAGTGCACCTATGTGGTAAGTGGAGATGATAAAATGGACCATGAGGGTAGATACAAAAATGTGTTCCTAATGAAGTGTGTGTGTGTGTGTGTGTGTGTGTGTGTGTGTGTGTGTGTGTGTGTGTGTCTGTACATATATACAGCCATAACATTAAAACCACCTCCTTGTCTCTGCTCTCATTGTCCACTTGTCAGCTCCTCTTATCATATAGGTGCACTTTTTAGTTCTACAATTACAGACTGTAGTCCATTTGTTGCTGTGGATACTTTGTTAGACACCTTTTATCCTTTTCTTCAGTGATCAGGATAAGCATTGCAATAACATGGACTGTAGTGTTTGTGTGTTTTGTGCTGGTACAAGTGGATCAGACACAGCAGTGCTACTGGAGTTTTAAACACCTTGGTGTCACTGCTGGAATAAGAATAGTCCACCAACCAAAATATCCAGCCAACAATGCCCTGAGGGCAGCATTCTGTTACCATTAATGAAGGAGCCCATCTGTCAAACACAAGGCCTGTCACACAGTCAATCCTGCAATTTTTTTCATTTTTCTATTAATATTAGCCTGTTTCACAATCTGCTGCACTACAGTCCCCAGAATGCACTGCAACCTAATGTGACCTAACTCGACTGACAGCGGTTACACCTCAGTTCTACACGATTCTGCACAATTCCACACCAGTCATATTACCAAAAGGCATTTCATGTTAGCTCAGCAGCTCAGAAATTGAGCCCAAGTCTTAATAAACTTGGAGCAAAGATAGGATGCCATGTGTTTAGTACAAGCAAATAGGTAGAGTAAAGCACAAATTTTGTTTATATGATTACATGTTGGCTACTATAGAAAAAGAAGCCTGATGTTCCTGTATGTCACTGGACACAAACATAAAAGTTTTTAAAACAACTGGAGCTCTAGATCAGTACAAGCGGATGAGACACAGCAGTGCTGCTGGAGTTGTTAAACACTGTGCCCACTCACTGTCCGCTCTATTAGACTGTCCTACCTTGTTGGTCCACCTTGTAGATGTAAAGTCAGAGAGTGTAGCTCATCTTGCTGCACTCACTGGCCCCACTCTATGAGTTTGCATGGTTGCTTTGTGGCTAAGCGGTTTGTTTCTTGGCTCTTGCCAGGAGAACCTTACTTGCCTGACTGCATTGTGAAAGCTATAACATTTGGTGGAGGAGGGATAATGCTACGAGTTTATTTTTCAGGGGCTGGCCTAGGCCCCTTAAGTCCAGTGAAGGGAAATTTTAAAGCTTCAGTAGACCAAGACATTTTGGAAAATTGTACGCTTCTAACTTTGGAACAGTTTGGGGAAGGCCTGAAGTGCACAAAGCAAGGTCCATTAAGGCATAGTTGGGTGAATTTGGGGTCTGATCGACCTCACAAATGCTCTACTGCATAAATGGGCAAAAATTCCCAAAGACACACTTCAAGAGCTTATAGAAAGCTTCCCAGAAGAGAAGCTGTTTTAGCTACAAAGGTGGGACCAACTCCATATTAATGCCAATGGATTTAGAACGGGAAGCTCCTGTAGGTGTGAAGTGTAGGTGCCTCAATACTTTTGCCCATGCAGTGTATAAATATGTTGCACCCTTTGCTCCTTAACATTTTAAGACCTACCACTTTTGCATACACGATGCCAGGTCTGCACGTTATAGAGTCAGTTAACACACGATACATAAAACACTGCCTAGACCTGTTAACAGAAGACAATTTTGTCTGTGAAAAAAAAATTCTCAAATTCCTTTGCATTTCTTTAAGACGGTGTTAAGTCGGTGTTAAATAGCTCCCCCTGGTGGGTAAATAAGGTAGACGCAGGCACATGACACAAGCAAACAGCAACGACGCTATCCCTGAAAAAGAAAATCGGACTCACAGTGCCTCACCGCGCGAAACTCGAGTAAATGCACGTTAATATTCATCCACACTCTTTCAGTGTGCCTCATGTGGACAATGTGGGAGCGACTTCTTGCCTTTTTCGCTTTTGTTCGTCTGAGCATGCGCCAGCAGCTGTTTCATAACTCAAACTGAGTCAAATCAAAGAGACGCGCACTTTCTCTCTCACTTTATTTCCCTCTCTTCCTCTCTTTCTCTCTGTGCTGCTGTTACTGAGCGTTTGGAAACGTTTGCTTTCGTTCAGTGTGAGGGTGGGCGCGCAGTTTCCTAAGACAAGCCTGCAAGACTACCTTCTTCACCCAGAAACGCGGAAGGACACGGACAGCTTTTTAAACATCTGCAAAACGTTTCCACACCTGTGTAGCCGCCGTAAGTTACTGCAGTGCTAATACATCTCATAAATGTGTGCTAGTTCAGTGATACATACGGCACAGTATGGAGTATGCGTGCATATTGAGGGAGAATGATGTTTATATGCAGTGTTATAGTCGAATATACTTGAACGGTACGTTGAATCTGTCATATCAGATAAAGTCTCCTGCGGTTATCACCTGACAGAGTCCAGGCAGGGCCTTTTAGTTGAATTGTCACCTCTCGGTGAATATAAACAGCGTTTTATGACACAATTCCAGATTTATGGCTGATGTTAACATTAGAGGGCACTTTATCTGCTTCTGTGCAGGACTAATAGTATATTAACCCTTTATAATGGCCACATATGAAATTTCCTTTGGTCTGAATCTTACTTGGGCTGTGACTGAGCACAAATCTGAAGATGATTTTTTTTCTATTTTTGGCTTTTGTCCAGTTGAATTTAGCCTTTTGGCCATATGGAACTACTGGTTTTTAACAGAGCAATAGAACATCCAGTTTAGATTTGAAATAAAAGTATGAACATTGCATACAAAATAAAAATAATTACTGTTAGATGATCATTCAGGGTAATGCTGCACAAGATTTAATCACCAGTCAGAACAAGTTCTATGGCATCTTTCCTTATCACACTGAGCTTAATCTAGGTGTTGGGCACAAATGTGTTAATAAGTAGATAATAAGGAGCTAAGCAGTTCACCACAAGTTCACAGTTCAACACAGTGCTACCGACTGAAGATATGAGGATGCTTTGTTTTTATCTCTGAGGTTTTGCTTAACACCAGTCTTGGTTGCTGGTGACTAACCTTCTTTCTAGAGCGCTGTGTTCCTACAGGTTTCACCTCCAACCTAAAGCTACCACACCTCATTTACTAATCAAGGCTTCTGGTTGGGCTGGACAGTGCTGATAAAATTCAACATCGCAATATTTTTCAAATATATCACTATATCAGATCAGCATTATCAGCATTAATAAAGTTAATGAATCAGTGGTTCCGCTACTCTCTGCTGAAAGAATGGCTTACAAACCTGACATACCTTGTTTTAATTGGACTGATTTGTCAGGAATTCTTTTACATGTACAAATTACATAGTATTGTAAAGGTTATCTAGACATAAAGTACATTTCCAGAAAGAAAACTTACTTCATTTCTTCATGTCTATTGCGCTGGTATTTTGAAAAAATATGAAGCGTTCACCTTATGGCAGTTATCTTAACTGTTAACATTTGTCTGTGCTCTTTGCATGCAGAGGAAATTGCCTCAGGATGAAGATTGCCGTTCTTGGTGCCACAGGGCAAACAGGGCAGCAGCTGGTTGGCCAAGCTCTACAGCAGGGGCACTTAGTCACAGCAATTGTGAGGAATCTTGGAAAACTGACTATAACCCATGATAACCTCAAGGTAATTCAAGGCATGAAATACACATAAACCAAGATATGACAAAAAATCACTCAATGCACAATTTATCCTCGTAGAGGTAAATCAATACATTGTAATGACTGGAAATGCATTGATCGTTACACAGTGTGATGTAGGATGTTAAGTTGTTATGGGCATTGATAGACTAATTTTCATGGTTATGGGACATTTGTGTATAAGTTCAAGCCTAATAAAATGCCAGCACAATTCACAGTATGCAAAATAGGGCTTGGATGATCAGCAATCTACAAGAAATTTTAAGCAATTCTCATCTATAAATTAGGACAAACTTCTGGACAATTATTGATGTTTTCATTGTATAAAATAATGCGTTTGGTATTTTACAGCCAAGTCAAAGTATGAGTTTTCCAAAAATACTAATAAGTGAAAATGAGTGGACTCATCCTCTACAGACAACACACCTCTGCACATGTTAATGCACAATTAATTTTCATCTACTGCATTTAACATTTTGAAAAAAAAAACAAAATGGGTTGTGCAGAAGTTATGGCACATTTTTATTTTGTGCTTTTCCAAAATGTTAAACTCAGTAGGTAAACTGTAATTGTATACTAAAAGGACAAACTGTTCCATATAGAGGATGTGTTTACTTTTTTTCACTTCAAAATATGTAATTTCACCATAGTTCGACATGTGATCTCAGCCCTAATACATAACACATTTGTTCTATAAGTGGTTTTAAAAAGGCAGCATGGACAGGCTTTCATTAAACTGTTTTAAAAGATCAGAGACAGAAACAATATGAAAAAAAAATAGTTGGGAGTTTGGAAACACTAAATTTACCATTAAAGACATGAG
Organism: Pygocentrus nattereri; assembly: GCF_015220715.1. Classification (NCBI taxonomy): domain Eukaryota; kingdom Metazoa; phylum Chordata; class Actinopteri; order Characiformes; family Serrasalmidae; genus Pygocentrus; species Pygocentrus nattereri. Next base: position 14,923,628 of record NC_051230.1, read on the forward strand.
AAATGCATGACAATTAATTATAGCTCTATCTTAATCTGTGTAGCTTGACACTACTGCATAATGAATTAACCCTTTGATGGTCATGCACATACAGCAGCTCTCTCTAATTATCATCAAACAGCTCTCTCAGGGCTCAAGCCATTTCAGAGAAAATGTTCAAATAGGTTGTTTTATTTGACCGATCATAGATGAGCCCAGTCAGTAACCACTTTGCACAAACAAAATAAGATTCAGCCTATTCCTTTCCTTCTAACACATTCTGTCATGCAATAGGTGGTTGAGGGGAATATTTTCTCAAAAGACAGCTTGAAACTGCACTTTGAAGGCCAGGACGCTGTTATGTCATGTCTTGGGTTTCCACCGGCTCCTTTGGCTGGAGTCACTGGCTACACTGATTCTGTGACAGCAACGCTTAGCGCTATGAAAGAGGCCAGAGTGAATCGATACATCACCATGACATCATGGTACACTGAACGTAAGTATCTTAGCTTCAGTTGGAACTGTGTTCATAAAGCACTTCAATCATGAGACTTCATGTTTGTGCATTCAAAACCTGTTGTAGATGTATTTATTGTATGTGCTATTTATTTATTTATTTATTTATTAGCTAATTCGGGGAACAACGCTTCCTTCTTTGTCCGCTACATGCTGCTGCCAATGATTGGAAGTGTTTTGAGCAACATGTACAAGATGGAGCAAGTTTTGCAGGAAACTGAGGACATCGACTGGACAGTCGTCAGGCCACCTGGTCTCCAGAATACACCTGTAACAGGTGAGTTAAAGAAAATTAACTTCACATTTGTTATTTTAAAGTCAACGCTAAATCCGAAAATCGTAACGCATTTTTCTTCTGTACTGTGAGGTGTTTGTGAGTGAAATGTGCTACGAAAGAGGATGTTCAGCTTGTTAAGAGACCCTCATAATAATGTGTATTAGAAAACTGAACATTTTCGTTTGATAGGTGGGGGATGATGATTATATTGGTTAATATTATTATTATATTAGTAATATTATTATTATTGGACAAAATCCTCCCTCTAAAGATGATAGATTATGAGATAACGAGAACTTTATTTTTTGAAACCACTGAAAACATGTTCCCTGTTTTTGGAAGGAAATTGTTTGGCTGGTGGTACTTGCTCTTATAGGGGAACAGGGCTTGGACACATTCAGGTTTTCCTGATTGCAGCAGAGCTGGGTGAAGGCCTTGACTTAAATCTATGAGCCTCAGCTTCTGGACTGCTTCATCCTTTAAAAAAGGTTATCAAACAGAAAACTGAACGACATAATCAATATCATTGTGATGCAGCTGACTAGTGATTCTGGATCAAACGATTTCAAGCGCTTGACTCAGCATCGGCTGGATATGTTCTTGTTGCAAATATGATTAGACACATTCTGTTAATGTCTTTTAATCTTAAAATGTGAGCAATAAGGTTGCTCAAGGTCAATCATAAAAGCCTGCATACCAGTATACTCGGGGTTATACTTTTGCAATTTCCCCCTGGGATCAATAAAGGAGTCTGAATCTGAATCTGAATACTCAGGGTTTGGAAACACATTAAATTTTTTTTAGCTCATATTACTCATTAATAAATAAAATAAATACTGATTTAAAACTTTTGTCAACTGTGTTTGTGAAAGGCTCTGTTTAAACATACTAAATAAACAAAACATCATCTCTCTTATTCTTACTGTTCTCCTTACAGAAAAAGAGATCCTGACTCACGAAGGTTACTTTGTCCCTGATGAGAATGGCATCCCTATAGGACAGACTGTGTCCAGAGCAGACGTCGCTCGCTTCATGCTCTCTCTGCTCGGTACCAGCTCCTGGATGAAGAAAGCGGTGGCCATCATCACCAAATCATGAAACATACCCAGAATTTCCAAGTTCACCTAGTCATTAAAACAGATTTTCATTTATTGCCTTTACCACATGTTGCCTATATACTCTTGTTTTCAGTAAACACTGTTTATACATAATCTTGAACTATAAGGGACGGTTTATATTAATAACCAGATGCCAAAATATAAAATGCCTTATGGCCACATTACTTGTAATTCAAGCTCTTCAAAGTGCTTTGTAGCCAAAGGGGGTAAAATAACTAAGTAGTGGAGTCCTGCTTACTACAAGAAACTCCTTTTTTATTACAAACCAGCATATTGTCTTCTACAACTGCTTCAAGTACACAATCACAGCACTTTGTCAGTCAGGCTTCACAATGTGATACTTATTAAAGGATTGTATGTTATTATTTACTAATAAATATATATTCTCAGCATTGCCAGCTTTTAGTCTTCTGTGTGTTCAGCCACAACATCCATGAGTACAGTCTTATAATTAGGGCTTGATAAAGGAAAATGAAAGGTGTAACCACTACTGAAGTTACAAGAACCATTACAAACTTTACAGACAGTCCAGTTGTGAAGTATATATATTACTTAGTCATAGAATATCTTTGCCCCTCCTTCTTCTCTACCTAATGTCCACTAGGTGACTTTCCTTCTTGAACATATGAAGTGGCCTTTTGAAGCTGTACTGAAGCACTACTGTTAGGTTACACTGTTACACTAGTGAATGAACCGTTTTCACAGTAGACAAAAGTACAATTTCTGCCTGTTTTGGAGGTCTTTCAGTTAAAACGATGCTTTTTTCTGTTCAGTAAATATGCTTTGATGGAAATGTTTACGATTCTCAAAACTGGAGGCAAACAGGACTCTTATCTTTGTGGATGAGCAAACAATTGAAAATGGTTATATCGTGTTCAGATGCAGTTTTTTTCCAGTTACAGTTGCACATGATATGAAAAAAGCTACAGTTGTTGAAACAGAGTACTCTGCCCTCACTCCTCGTTGCTCACCAGCAGCTCCACTCATGCACAATTCCCACAGAGGGCCAAGAATGTCCTGACTAATCTGATGACAGATTTACAGGAAAACATTTTATTTGTTTGCATTGATTAAAAATATCCAAGCAGAATGTCCACTGAGAGGGCCTGCAGAAAAAGGATACCCACAATGAAGGTAGAATTTAAAGATGATTTACAAGGTTTCTTCTGTTCTCAACCAATGAAAACATGGTTGCTATGGTGCTATAGATCCTTGACATTATGTGGAGGTTCTCATTTATAAAAGAATGAGAAAAAACAGTTCATTGAAATGATCTTGAAATGAAATTAACTGTAGGGTACTGTTCGTGCTACATGACACACATATTCATGTCTTCATAGCATTATGAAAAATATCCTATAGCAGGGTGTCTCAACCACTGGGCCATGGACCACAAGTAGGCCATGAAGCGCACTTTGGTGGTCCTTGGGTCAGTACTGAAGAGGGCCAGTGATGACACTGTCATAAAAATCAGTGAAAAAACAATTGTTTTAATAACAACGACATTTTCATCTGGTAAACAATATTAATACAAGCCATGCAGAACCGGTGCACAAAGCATCTTTATAATTAAAAAAAATAATAATTTATTGTACAGTAAAAGAGTACTAAAGGAGTTCTCTTATCTACTCACATTTGGGAGGTACAAGTGTGGCGCTAAACAGCTTAAGCATGATCTGGTGTTTCCCTCTATACCTTCTGTAAACAGTTCTTCAATTGTTGATTTCATTTCCATTACAATTTGCATAACTCTTACTGGTATAAGAAAATACAAATCTAGAATTTAAAAGGTGTTGAGCAGTGTGTACACAGAATCATATGATACGTTTTACTACATATTTATGTATTTATCTTTTGCATCTGTATGGTATGTAGATTAGGACAGACAAGAATTCTCTAAATGCTTCCCTCAATAGAAAACTCATTGATTCAAAACACACTTATAATAGAAGTCAATGGGAAGGTGATTCATCCCCAGTGCAACTGCAGATGAAGCAGACAGAATGATCAGATTAGGCTGGGAAATGTAAGAGTATGTCTTTAACTATAAAAGAAAAAGATAAGTGATTTCAGTCTCTTATCAGACTGAGCAGATAAAGGTAGACAGCAAACCTGACCAGATATATGTCCCTCACTTGAATATGAATAATACTGCTCCATGGCTGGTTGCGGCTTATAAAAATGATATGGTTCCTCATTTTGTCTCTGGCTTTGTTAAACTGTACTAACTGTTTTGTCCTCTTTCATTCTTCTCCTGCACTCAGGGAGTAGTTGCTGAAAACATTGAATGGGTAGGGGTGGTAGTGACATTGGCCCATGGGGGAATCTCCTTCAGGTTGAATATAGCAGTGCCCCAAGTGTGAACAGCAAGGTTAGTGCAGAGGATCCCTAGCAGGTTCAGCACAAAGCCAGGCTTTACCTGTAATAAAGTCACAGCCATGAGTCCATGTCATACAAGCCACTGAACTAAAATGAAGTACAGGATGATATATTGTATATACTAGTATTACATTATACTGGAATTCTTGGTATTGATAGATAACATATAATATTCATACATATATGAATATATGAACATTTGTCGGAGCAAAACCTCGTACCTCCAAAATTGTAACTTTATAGGATAAAGAAAAAAACGGCTTTACTTTTAGTGTAAGTCAATGGAAGAAGACATTTTTTCAAGTCAATTTGAGACATTTGTTTTGATCCATTTCTTTTGTCCATTCATCATGAAATTTACAGCAGGCAACAGGCATTTGCAAATTACATCAAAACCAAAAACGTCAAAAATGGAGATACAAGATTTTATTCCAACAACAGCAATATATATATATATATATATATAGTCTGCTTTCTGCAAATGTGTTTTCTGTCTGGTTAACATAACATGTCATGAATAATATAACATGATATGTAAAGAAAAGCAGAACAGAATAAAACAGTTCTTTTGGCATAGAGTACCAGTCCTCAGGAAGTGTGGGTGCAAACTTGAACATCTTCAGATATTGTGATATATTTGAAAAATAACATGATATTTAATCAATACAACATTATGTTCCCAATATAAGACAGAGAAAAGAGTGAGGCCTCACCATCTCTATGATTTTGAGGTTGGCGTAGGTGAATGTAATGGCATTGGGGGGAGTGGCCACTGGGAGCATGAAAGCAAGGGATGAGGAGATGGTGGTCGGGAGCATTATGTACAATGGGTGCAGACCAACAGCGCTGGTCTGGTAAAGCAACATGAGCAGAAAACATCAAAAACATATGAATGATGAGCCAGAATGATAGTGTAGCTTATTACACTCCAGCCTCCATTTCTATTTTGTTAACATCTTTAAGACTGATCTGTGTAAACAACATCTGTTAAAATTAGCTGCCCCATATTGCATTTCATTCAAAAACACATCTAAGCTTAATTATATGAAGCAAAATGTTTTGGTTGACGTTTGAAACTTCAGCCACTTTTTTTCTGATATCTTGATCTTTTGTAAGGCTGCATTTCTTTCAGCCAGGAGCAGCATGACAGGCCATACTATTTTACACTGAATGCGTGGATATGCATTTGTACATTCTTTGGTACAACCATGATTAATTCATAATTAATTAAACAGGCTGTTTTTGCAGCTTAGTTTCCATATTTGGGCTGTACCATTCACTGTAAAGTGTGTGGAATGTTTTGAAACTAACAATGTTCACATAGTACATAAAATACATATTTAAAAAAGTGAAAAAAATCTGGTTTTCCATGATAACATCCCTTAATTATGCCATGTGCACCGTTGAGCCTAATATGCTGTTGGTTCTGTGTGCCAGATCTGCCCCTCCACAGAATGGCACATCAACACATCAAACTCTTCCTCATGTTCTTCAAAGCATTCCCAGTGCAGTGTGGCAGGGCAAATTATCGTGCTGATTAACAAATAGCACTGCCATAAAGGGGTGAACTTGGTCTGCAATGCTTGCATGCCCATTGTTTCTGATAATGGACAAGGATAAGCATGTACACACTGACTAGGCTGTTTGGACCAGTAGGGATGGCCTTTGTTGTCCGACCCCCGATCACTAGTGCATGGTTTGTACCTCTTTGGGCCACTGTTGGTAGGTAGGCCTTGCTGGTTCAGAGATGCTGCAACCCAGTTGTCTGGCCATAATAATTATCTACCTTGACAAAGTTGCTCAGTTGTTCATGTCTCACAGTTTCTCTCACATCCAGCACATCAACTACAAGAGCCAACTGTCTGCTTACTGTCTAACAATAAGCCTTGACACTGTTGTCAATGTTATTGGCTTCATCTGTGAGTGGCAATGTTTTGCCTCATCTTTGTAGACAAACCTGCTAAACAATCTTTTTCATGTTAAAAAACATGAATCTTACCATAGAGGCCAAAACAGGCAGCAAGACGGTGCTGATTACTGCATTGTTGCAGATTTCAGTGAGCATCGCAATCACAAAGCAGAGAAGGAAAGAGAGGGCAACTGGTGGGATATTCTTCAGGGACTCCAGAGTTTTCCCAAGCCACAAAGACAGCCCAGATACCTAGGCAAACAGACAGCCAGACACAAAAAGAACATTAAGTAACATTGGTAAGTGTAATTTCATCTTTTGATGTTTCAGCTTTATGTATTTGGATTCAATTACACAAGTATGACATTGCTGATCTTGGTGTTTGACTTGTTAACTGTATCAGTTTCCCCAAGTGTGTAATTCTGTCTACTGCTGTTAACACTGTTATAACAGCTGCTCTGTGAATTGTTGTTGACTGTGCTGCTATATTGCATATACTGAGGGATTGTACAACAACTGAATAAACAGATCATTGACTGTCATTGACAGGTTTGTGCATACCTCACAGCCTCTAGCCAGCGCAAAGGCTCCTCCTAGCAGCAGCATGATGTTCCAGGGCAACTTCCTCTGCACCAGCTCCCAGTGCAGCAGGGTTGGTGGAGCCTTCCATTTCCTCCTACCTGTCAATGAAAGAGTACACTATTCTCATTATATCTGACTGAGCAAAGGATAGCATCAGATTTTCCATCAGATTCGTTTACCATACTGTCCTAAAACTCAAGCCTTGCTGTTTAGTGCAGTTTTCATTTCTCCTTGTTGAAATTGCTTTAATATTAAATGTGTGTAGCTTGCATGGTTATAAGGTTGCAAGCTATTTTCAGCAGATGAAAACTAGGGAACTGTGCAATTGACCAACAAGTAAATGTACCACCAATTTGTATCTGTATCTGTTTAGAATGCTTTAGAATACATATGTTCCATGTCAGTAAGAACATGTGCATTCTAATTTGGTTCATATTTGGTTGCAGCCTACATAATACAAATACAGTCATGCAAAATTTGAACTGTTAAGCTATACATTTTAGTGATTTACTAAGTGAAAATAAGTTAAAACATCCTCTATCCACATACTGTATGGTATATTAAGCTACGGTTGGTTTTCTCTCGCATAAACACGCCAACTTTGTCCCACTGTTCCTGTATGAGCACATTATTTAATGTCATGCCAACTCATCGTTACTTACAAGATTTTAATTAGTACATTAGACCAAAATATGAACATTGATAATGATAAGCAAACTAATTTCAACATCTCAACACTGCTGCTCCTGTAAGACGAGTTTGTTTTTGAACACTGCAGCAGAAGCTGTTGTACTGATACAACTATCAGCAGCAAAATCTGTCTGTTTTAATTCTAAAATGTGGTGTCCTCATACGAGGCCATAGAGCATCAGGAGGAGCTGCTTTTGTCCAAGAATTGTTTGTGGTTGATTTGTTTTTTTGTTTGTTTTTTTCCATTTGTGAACAATTAAACCGCCCAGTAAGGCTGCCACTCAACCACTATGCCACATTAATTCTATTCAGTGGTGGACAGTAGTGAAGTAAATGTAATTTGTTACTGTACTTATTAAGTTATTTTTCCATGTATCTGTACTTTACTGAAGTATTTCCACTTTGGGCAACTTTTTACTTTCACTCCACTTCATTTTAAAGTCAAATATCTTACTTTTTACTCCACTACATTATGCGAAATCTTTTGTTCCTTTTAGCTTATGTGTGTATTAAAACATAACGTTAAAATGAAAGAAGTGTGAGGCAAGCGCACCAATCAGGGCACAGTGCGCACGTTTTGAGCTTGTTTTGGCCTGTTGAACATACTGACCCAGTGCAAGCACACGGTTCAATGTCTATACAATGTCTATTCAACATAAATGACGGAACTAAGCTAACTTTGTGTAAATAGAACACAATATACAAATATGTACACACATGCAGTCGTGACTGGCATGTATCTTTTTTCTGAATTTATACAAACACTTTCATTTTATACTAAATTTGTATTGGCTAGTTTATGTTTTTGAATATAGACATATGTAGAACATAGTAAAAGAAAACTCATTTGTGAATCTGTGTTTAAAGCAAGTTTTTATGAAATTTAAACTTGTAATGAAGTTGCAAATAAATTTTAAACTGAAACTTCACTTGTTTGCAAAAGGTTATTTCAGAGCCACTCGTTCCACCTGATGGAAACTGTTTGCCTTCAGTGTTTTGTGCTTATGATAATTTTAATTGACATCAGCGTCACTAATTAATGACATTATATTTAAAAAGATTCTCTACTGACATGAGTATTTTGACCTAAAATGCTACTGAAGCAAAAGTCTTGTTACAAAAACAGTAACAGGACATTAGAGTCATAATTAATCTTTTAGTACTTTTACTTAATTACATTTGAAGGCAAATGCTTTTTACTTTTATTCAAGTGGAGGTCTAAAGGGAGGACTTCTACTTTTACTGGAGTAATATTTTACTTTGGGTATCTCAAACTTTAACTCAAGTGGATGATTTATATACTCCGTCTACTTGTGTTTGTATTCCTGCTCACACAACTGCTGGAATAAGAGCATTTTTATCTTATTTCTGCTGAGGAGGCAACCCTACTGCCAAGAAATACAGCTATAAAGCTTTACAAGTACTACATGTGTTTAAACGTGTTTAACTGTTTAATGACGTGGCCAAGTGTCAGTTGCTGTAAGGTTCAAGATAGAAGATTCTTGGCAAAATTCAAAATATCTAGTCACACTATTTATGACTAGACCTTAATTTATGGCCAACTGAGTTTGGCAAGGATTACTCATTTCTAATAACATTAAAAAACCTGTCTGACTGAAACGTTGAGTAAAGTTTTATAGGAAAGTTACAGAGAAGCAGCACATACCACTTATGTCTAAAGAACCAGAACGCCAACATGAGCACTCAATTTTGGAGGGGATGACGAAGAACAGCAGGCAGATAAAAATGGAGACTGTGGTGTCTGTAACAAATCTAAAACAAAAGCCAAAACACTGGTAATTACCCACATCTAAAATGCAAAAGCTAAACTTCTCATCATCAGTATACAAAGTATCGACTGAACAAATTGATCTTCAGTAAATGAGTTCTCCATGAAATAAAAGTTTCTTATTATCATGTTTAAGGCAGCTCTTATCTTGTCAGTGAATCTTGTGATCTGGGACTGTTGTCAAATGACAAACACAGAGTAAATTTAAAAATGGGAATAATTTGTCATATGAATAACTTATGCAGTTATCACTTATACAGTGCAGATTTAAATATTACAAACCAACCAGCTGACTGTATTTTTAAAAGTTTTATTCAGTATGTTATGTTTTTCTGAGAACAACAAGCTATTAAATTACACATAATAAAATATGAATTAGTTATCTATTTAACTATTTATAAGTTTGGAGATCTGGAGATCTGGAGAAGAACATTTTGTAACATTGTTTGTGCTTCGAAACTCTTCCCCAAGAGGATGAATCTGAGAACTATGTCAAAAACTGGTGAAAAATGTGTCTTCTGAGAACATGAGTGATTTATCTATTTTTATCATATCTTCATCAGCATAATGTTGACTTTGCATCTGAGGCCTAAACATCAAGCCGAACCTTGGTTGGGATAGTGTAGTGGTTAACACCTCTGCCTCCTACACTGTGGACTGGGGTTCAATCCTCACCCGGGCAAAACACCCTACACTATACCAATAAGAGTCCTTGGGCAAGACTCCTAACACCGCCTTGGCCTACCTATGTAAAATGTTCAAATTGTAAGTCGCTCTGGATAAGAGCGTCAGCCAAATGCCGTAAATGTAAACCTCCCCTTGCAGGCTGTGTATGTGACATTAATACATAAAGAGATAATACATGGTCCAAAAAACTTTTCTGTTCTCCATTCTGAGCACATCTAAAAATTTTGCTTCCAGCAAATTATTTGTGTGCTGTGAAGTTAGAATACTAATATCACATTAGATTTATTTTACACATGTTCCTGCACCCAAATATTACTGCAACTTTGGTATAATGTAATAATGAAAACATCATTTGAACAACAGTGTATAACCACTGCTCATAATATATTGGGGTCCATGACTGAATATGCTGATCAATTGCCCTTGTTTACTGAAGAACCATGGCTGATGGAATATGTGTGGTTTGTGGTGTGAACTCACGTTTTCTCCTGGTTGAAGAGCAGTGAGGCCCAGCCGGTGGAGAATCCAGGCTCGCGCGTAAACCACAGTAGCACAAGCAGCAAAAAGAGCACCAAGACACAACACTCAGCAAAGTTCATTCTGCCCAGCTTCCTGTACTCACTCTTCATCACTGCATACACCTTCCTCTCACTGGGGCTCACCTTTCTGCAGCTGAATGTTTTCTTAACACTGGAGAGAGAAGACACTTGTACATAGTAGTTGTACATAACAGAAAAACTACAGTTACACAGTTAATTGTGCAAACATTTCATAACAAATGGAGCAATGAAAATTACTGTTACAAAATTACTTTTGAAATTAAAAATATTGTCACATTAACTTCCATAACATTATGACCACCTCCTTGTTTTTACGCTTACTGTCCATTTTATCAGCTCCACTTACTATATAGAGGCACTGTTGTGTCTGATCCACTCAGACCAGTGCAACACACACTAACACACCACCACCACACCAGTGTTACTGCAGTGCTGAGAATGATCCACTACACAAATAGCACCTGCTTTGTGAGGGTCCATGGGGGTCCTGACCACTGAAGAACTGGGTAAAAGGGGGCTAATAAAGTATGCAGAGAAACAGATGGACAACAGTCTGTAATTGTAGAACTACAAAGTGCACCTATATAGTAAGAGGAGCTGATAAAATGGACAATGAGCATAGAAACAAGGAGGTGGGCATAATGTTATGTCTGGTCGGTGTCTATCACTGCTGTGGTAACAATACCTTTTCTCTTGGGGAAGAATATACTTACTTAACATTTAATGCAAGTTATTGTAATGAGATTTTATTTTGGTCCATGCATCATAAATATCCAAAGAAAGTAAAGAGAAACAGGTCTTTACAAATGGAAGAAAACATAAAAATGATCTGATGAATGCCCTCAGTATGTCTGGTACATATTGCAGCAATAAATGTACTTAACAAGACCATATGAGATAAAGCAATTTCTCAGGAAATACATTGTTCACCTAGTTCCATGTAATGAAAGAAATAGTTTAAAAAATCTAGTTTGCACTGTTTTCTTTAAGCCACAGATGTTATCATTAAAGACATGTTTGCTGTCTGAAGGTTGTTTCTTTAGTTTTGCACTGAAGCCAAGAGGCTATTATAGTTAATAAGTAGCCTAACAGAAGTTTATAAGCCAATAAACAATATATACTCTTATATAAACTTGACTATGTGGTTTCTGACATTGTATGGCATACTATTCATATCTACAAAAATGGAGAGAAGTATATTGCTTTCCTGAAACAGTAGTATAGTTTCTAGTCATTTTGAAGCTGGACTTTCATCTATAATATGTGTGTTATTATTTATTTATTTAAGTTTGCGTGATGATAATTGGCGACTGTGGGCTTCCATTACCTGTTAGCTACATTCGTTTCTAGTGAAAAACTATATAAGCAAATGTCAGACACTTGTCTTTGCTGACTGGAAAATTCCTATTATCTTCCTACTTTTCCTGAAAGCCTTTAAGCTCTGGTAGCAGTGGTGCACTTCTGCTATAAACTCATAACCAAAAGGTTCAGCTAAAGAGTTCCCATAAAATCAATTACTTTATATTGCATGTGCAATCACAAATAATGGCCATGCCAAACAAGCAACAGGCTTAAAACTAATTTTTAAATATTTCATTGAAATATGCTAAAGATGATGTGACACACTAGATGAACTCATGCACAGTATGTGCTGCCTTTTGACTTACTTGAAGCCAATGTACATGAACTGCAGCCACAGCCAAGACACAGCCAGCATCAGCACCATGTTGGGGAAGGAGAATATAAACCAGCTGGTATAGTTGATCACGTCTCCATTTCCAGGAAACAGTCTGCATTGAAATTGGATTGGAAATTATGTACACATTTGAACATTTTTTCATCTGCATCAAATTTTTCAGTGTACCATCACTGGAACGTCTGATAAAGAGCTATTACTTTTCCATCTGGCCTTTGAGGATGAGGTTGGAAATGGAACCGGTTAGGGTGGCTGTGCCTCCAATGCTGGCAGAGTAGCATACACATAAGCTCATTCCTTTACTGAGTGTCTGATACTTCTGATTGTGCTTCAGCCTCCTCTGCTCAGTGCTGAAGCATCCTTCAGGGTTCTGCTCCTCCACTATAGAGAAAAGATCTGGTGCTAGTCATCCGATTCTCCATTATACCATTATATAATGACATTAGCTTTTACCGTCTCTAGACTTTTATCACTTTAAGACTAATACATATAAATCGCCAAGCAATGTCCTAATTTCTGTTCTACGTACATTGTGCCTCATTCAAAAAAGCAAAAATCATGATGAAACACCATTTATAACTTCAGTGTGAATGGACACAGCTAAACTGCTGTAGGCTGAGTAGGTGGAGATATAAACACATTGGATTTCATGACATAACAAAATCAGTGAATTCAAAAGAAGCTGTTTTTGCAGCTTCATTTCCATGTATGGACTAGAAAGCCGTACACGCAACATCAAGCTGAAGACACTTTGATTTTTCATAATATGGGCCTTTTAAATACTGTCTCAACAATCAATAGTGATGTCATGTCTCAGTTACTGATTTCAAAGTTTTTCTGATATGATTCAACTAATCTTTATTTAGTCTATACCTTTTTCTATAAAGTTATTGTAAATAATGCTTCTCCTTTAGATATTCCTGTTTATCTTTTCTAGTGATACAGGTTGGTTTAGGTTCAGGTTTTGGGTTAAGATTAAGGTGAAGGATTAGAGACAATATTAGGTTTTAGATTAGAGAAAAGTTAAGATGAATTTAAAAGATGTTTAGTGGACTGGGGGTTCAGTAAGCATTTACAAAACAGCTTTTCTTATGGTTTGTATGTTATTGTACAACCTTGCATTGCTGCATTTGAATTATCCAAAAAAGTAGAAAACCAGCTGCCGTGCTCAAACAATACAGCTAATACATGTACTCGGTTTTGATACGAGAATACTTGGGATTTCAACTGTTGTGTCCCTCCATTCACATACCAGTATCCTCAGTGCTGTGTTTGGTCTCTGTGATGTGTAAAGCCCGACTGTCTCTCTTCTTCTGCAGCTCATGCTCCTCAGCCTCGAACTCACTCTCTCTGAGGTGTTCCAGCACAGAGTGGACGATAGGCAGCATCAATGCTGTGGAGGCCACTGTACTGATCCACATGGATAGGAAGGCAGTAATGCTCATGAACCCCACCATTAGCCTGAGAGAGAGAGAGAGCGAGAGAAAGAGAGAGGAAGAGAGAGAGAGAGAGAGAGAGAGAGAGAGAGAGAGAGGGAGAGAGAGAGAGAGAGAGGGAGAGAGAGAGGGAGAGAGGGAGAGAGAGGTAGTACTGTGCAGTCTTAGGCACCTCAAAACATATGATTAGAATATTAGCAAGTTTCTTTGCACATGTTCAGTGCAAACTAACATAAATACAGTACAAAGAAACATGAGTGTACCTGGTGTTCAAAACAAAGTTTGGTCCCAGATTTCTCCTGGACACCAACAGCCATTGCATAGCTTCATTAAACTAAGCTCCGCCACCAAAATGCCTGATTAAATTTAAGTGTAAATTAGCCAAACCAGATATTGGATGACAACATAATACTGGGCTGCTGCAAAGGGAGGTTTGGAAATGATAAATGGACCAATACAAATGGTCCAAATTACTTGGCAATATATCTTGTTACTTTAACTTCCATTACACGTTAAGAAGGTTTTTTCCTTCTTTTGTGAAGTTATCATTTTGGAGAGGTTTTTGTCAGACAGCAACAATTTGTAAAATGAATTATAAGCATTAATGCATTGATATTTATTGATGCAGTATTTGTTTTATTATATTTAGTTTTTTTGGAACCAATATATGCTTACTGCCCAGTTAAATAGTGTCTTAAGACACTGGTACCTAAAACTTATTCACATTACTGTATGTCATGTTTAAAAAGGCCCAAATCTTAAAATTTTCCTTGCATTTTTCCTAATTCATTTTTATCTAATCTGATTTTTCAATTTATCTTTACCCCTCAGAAGATAAACAAGCTGTTTGTCCAATTTGAAGCAGCATTCAGAGCATCTTTGGTTTAGCTTTCCTTGCTTTGCTAAATTGAATGATAGAATGGTGCATGTCATGTTGTGTTCTATTGCTTAAACTAATCTAAGCTGCATTTGGTCATGTAGAAAAGGTTCTTACAGCATTGGCTTTACCCCCAGCAGCACAACTATCCTCAGGGCGAGGCGTTTATGGAGGTTCCAGTACTCCACAGCTATGGCCACTATCAGCCCACCAGTGCCCAGAATGTGAGCATCACCGGTGTACTGCAGACACACCTGCGGAGGAAGCACTGCATTAGTTACTGAGCTGGAGAGCCATGTGTACAAAACCAGGATTTGCTAGGTAAAGAGCTCAGTGTTCCTACCTGCTCAGACTTCATGATGCCCATCATGGGGAAGAGGATAAAAGGGAGCAGTGAAGTCACTGCCAACGGAACACATTCTGTGCACCAGTACAGAGCCATCAGGATGACCACAAAGCCACATTTAGCCTCCTGCAATTTAAAGTGTTAGAAGAGAGGTTCTTCAGATTGATGGAAAGGCCACTCAAGCTGGTTCCTGAAAAGACTCTGATTGTTCGATAAGGCCTCCTGGCTAAGTAATCTGCCAAAAGATACTAGACACAGAGTTGCAGGTTACAAGGCTGCAAGCTAATGTTAGCAAGAAATGTCAGTTTTAATAACTCTGAGACTGTGTGACCAATTCACAGAGCAATGGGAACTGTGGTTATTATTATGGTGACATGTCTTAGCCATAATTATGGATAAATCATTGAACATTTTCTTGCCTAATACATAAAAGAGGTTTAAATAGCATCTTCCACAAAGGCAAATGGTTCAAAAGGATCAGAAAGCCTAACATATTAAATGAGGCCTACTTGCCTTTGGCCTTATACAGACTCATGCCAGCATTCACCACTTAATAAAGATAAGATAAGATAAGATAAGATAAGATAAGATAAGATAAGATAAGATAAGATAAGATAAGATAAGATAAGATAAGATAAGGCTTTATTGTCATTCACATCACATGTGGTACATGAGGTGGAACAAAACATTGTACTCATGGTCCAGTCAATCCCCAAAGTGACAAACAATAAACAATAAATAGAAGGTGCATAAAGGGGAGGACAGATAACAGCAGCATGGACCACAGCAGTATGAGTATGAGGTAGGTGTGAGTATGAATGGAACAACACTGCAGACAGTTGAGTAAATTTCCATGGAGCAATTATTTTACAAAAGAGTAAATATGTAAATAAGCTAATACACTTCATATTCTCTATTATTTGAATATATTCTGCCCTCATTAACGTTAGAGCAGGTTGAACAGCTCAGCAGATTATTAACAGGCTAACACATTTCTCCAATATTAATCAGAGATGGGCTTTAATTTTTGGTCTTTACCGAAGTATTCACTTTGAAACTATATATTGTTGCCTGTTATGTTACCTGAATGTCAGTTATAAGTTTATAATATCCATGTTTAAGCTATTATTTAAAATGTCGTAAAATGTGAATAGTAACCACTGCTAGCTTGGCGCTAGCATAACAAATCCCTCAGCGGCTAGCACAAATTAGCACAATGCTAGCTCAATTCTACTCAAATTATGCCTCTGACTTCACTGCAACTACAACTTATATCCTTGCAGTGAACAAATTCAGATTTGTTTTTGTATCTTCTTATGGTTAAGGAGTTGTTGTTGCTGTCCAAAGAAAAACAAGCATCTCAAAATGCTTTACAGAAGAGGGCAAAAACATCATTACTTTCAATGCAAGTTAATGTAAAAAGATTTTATTATAAGCAATTTTGTAGAAGATAATGTAAAAAACAGCTCCTGAGCTCAAATTATGCAGAAAAGTAAAAATGGTCAAAAATACCTGATAACCTGTCAATTGAGACACAGTATACAGTATATCTCAAAAACAGGTTATCAGTATGAACTGATGCTAAATAAATAAATGAGGCTGGCTGAATTAATGAAAGTGATATTTACTCACATAGTCAATTACAGCTATGTTTCAAAATAAAGATAAAAGTTCAAGGAATCAACTGTGTTTTAGTGCAGAATATGTGGCCAACATCACCATCAAGTGTGGTGCAGCTTTAGTGCTGAAAATCTGTCAGCATGATTCAGTAAAATGCTAAAATGTTTTCAGCACTGAAAAACATTAAAAAACGATAACATGTTAAATAGCTAAAATGTCTGCTAAACAGTATTTGGCTTGTACAGTTTGTATTACTTTATGTGCTGTAGCTGATGTTTTAATAAACCGCTGATGTAGTAAACAGGGGTTTGTGATACATGCAGACAAACAGTAACTTTTGTTCGTGAAGCTGCAGATAAAGAACAGATACACTGGAAGGTTCATATACTATAAGACCTGTGCTTAGATTTGTGGTTCTAGAAATGAAACTGTTATATTATGTGGAGTTTTTTCAAACTTAAAAAGGGTACATCTTATTTACAGAGTGGCTCTTTCATTGAAAAGTTCTTCAGGGAGCTAAAGCTGTTCTTCTACTGCATCCATCCAAAGAAACTTCTTGAAACAGCTTCACTATTAGAAAAAATGTCTTTCATGTCTTGAAAAAATGTATTTTTATTCTCTTCCTTTTGTTGTTTTGGTTTTTAACATTTGACTATACTTACGTCTATACTTAAGACTATACTTATTTTATGTGCATGTTTTTGTGATGTATTTGAGATTTTTCTGTATATTTTATTTCTGTTGCACTTTGTGACTTTTCTCTGAAAAAATGCTACACAAATAAAAATACACTTACTTACATATTGATATTGCAGGGATGATATTGTGGCATCAAAAAGAATGAGAGAGATTAGACACTTTTTGCTCAAAATCTACAATTTTATGGTGTAAATAACACAGAATAAAATTTCCTGAACTGTCACTAGGGTGGTACCAATTTTTGTCATTGGTGTGGTACCATCAAGGTTACATCTTCAGGACCTTTAGCTAGGGAACACAATTGTACCATAATTCATTGCAGGTGTAATGTCTCCACACACCCCATCTTCATTCCAGGCTTTTTATTTAATTGTTCTGTTTTTAAACATTGGATTATGAAAATGTACAAATATATTCTTCTCCCTTGGGAAAAACATATTTAAGGTACTTATTTAATTGAACCGTAAAACCACTGTTGTTCCTTTGGTTCTCTTTCAATAAACATTTTTCTTAAATAACAATTTTTGATACCTGTGGTTCAACAGTGGTACCATGTAAATTGTTTGATGAATGAAAAATGAACCTGCACAGAACCTTTATTCCGACAGTAAAGATGCTATTTAAAATGTGCTTTTGGAAGTAGCTTATTAATACAAAAGCCATTTCTTAAGCTCCAGGAGAAAGTCTGGGGGACCAGCCATATTATCACATTGCACAGTGAATATTATCTGTGCATAAATGCAAATAAGACAGCTTAATACATGAATAAATGACTTGAATTGAGTGGAATAATAGCACTCTTAAAACTGCATGTATTACATTTCAGTTACTACTGCTGCTATGAAGCCTGCAGACACATGTTTCACCTATATACAATCCTCAGGACCAGATCTGCACACATGTACACACATATTCTTACCGAAGTGTTGACAGTGAGTGGTAGAGGCAGGAGCAGCAGAGGTGTCAGGAAAGCCACCAGAAAATTTCTATAAGCCCACAGTTGTCTCACAAAGTTTCCCATATTCCAGCTGCAGCAAGAGGAACAAGTACATGAGAAGGAGAATGACTTATAAGGGATATTTTTTATGAAATCAGAAGGTTTATGATGTGGCTGAGAGAAGATAAGGCAGAGGTGTGTAACACATGCAGAAATAATTAAACATTAACTTTCATTGTTCATAAAGCTGCAGATAAGGAAATGTAACATGTATTCTAAGGTGTGTTATTCTTTGTGAGACACTGCTTTGTGAGCACATTTTTATTCTGAAAATAAGGCAACACAAAAACTAATACTTTTAAAGCCTTCACATGGAGGTGCTTGAGAAGAGGTTGGGGGGATTGTGGTGTTTGGAAACAGATGGTGCCCTTGATTGTTGTGCTCATGTATTTAATGTGTTACAAAGATCAGATATTCAAAGGTATGATTTACTCTTAATAATTAACACTTGGGCTTAGAAGGGCTTCTTTATACTTTAAAAATTTGCAAAAATTGTTCTTTAAAAATGTCCATTGAAAGAGAACTAAAAGTGGTTCTTCTGTGGTATCATTCCAAAGAACCTGTTAGTTTGACAGTAGTGTTGCTGATATGTATCAGTATCAGTGCCAATACTGGCACTTACTGACAATATTGATATCAGTGATGGGGATACTGATACCTATGACTGATACAACGAAGCAATTTCTAAAGCGTGCATGTGCACCATTACACAGAACTTATCAACACATCAGCATGCAGGATGACAAGCACCAGTAAAAATGCTCATGGCAGATTCTGTAATGGCAGATTTTGGTGTTAAGAACACACCAACAGAGCTGCTTAAGTGAACGGGTGAGCCACTTCTTTCAGTAATCACTCATCTACTGATGCAGCATGAGTCAACAAAATGCACGTATGACACAAATTACTTTGGACACAAAACAACATTCAGCTCCATTTTTGAGCCAAAAAAGCAGCTGTGTGCAGCTGTTTTTAACTGTTTTGGTGAAAAAAGATATTTTAGATTTTTTTTAAAGTTATTAAACATGGTACTTATCATCTAATAATAAATAGTAAATGTATAGTAAATACATTATAAACAAAAATTAGTTTTCTTAAGCATCTAATAACTACAGTATAATCTAATAAGAAAATGTCAAGCTGAGTGTGTTTTATTTGTGAAACAGAACATCGATTTCACCACAATGCAATATTAAAATTGTATAAATATTAGGACCTACAGGTGAGTTAGGTCAGATAAAGTTATCAATATCTGCAAAGCTGCATCAAAACAATTGGCACCTAAGAAGCAGCAGATTGCTGCACAACCTTTTGCATGATGCATCTTCACTGCAAAACAGATCAACTTGTTACTGGTACCTTAAAGATTTTTCTGATATCATTTTGGGGTCATAGACGGAATAAGCTGTCAAGCCGGCATAAGATTTGCAAAAGCAGCGCCATTATCTGATATAGTTCTTCAGCTCATGGTAAAGTAGACCATATTCACTTGGTCACCGACAGTGTTGTGAAGTCATTATATGGAGTTCTGATGGATCAAACACAGAGTAAATCTTTAACTTTCAATCTAAATCTTTAGTCAATCATTCTACAACTTTAAAAGCAACCTTCGTGTTAAACTCACAGGCATATATTTCAAGTAGCTGAATAATCATAATCTAGAGATTCATTTGAGTTAGGCCTGTCTGGAAGGATTTAAAGCTCGTAAACTGTAGAAGTTGGACTACTGACCACTAAGGGGCGGCAGCACATTATTTCCAGCCTTGGCTTGATTCAACAGTAGCACATTTACAGACACAAATCTCATGAAAAGAACAATTGGATAAACAAAAATCACAAATAGTTAAATGTTTACAGATGAGGGAAAGCTTATGTTAAGACCTATAGGTAATGGTAACTAAAGAGAACAAAGAATATAGAGAAAAAATTAAATTAGCATGGCCATTTGGAAAAGAACCATGAAGTCTGTAAAGGCTTTCAGCCATACAAGTAATTTGATACTAGTAGTAATATCAGTATTACATCTCTGTAGTACCACTAGTATTACAACATTTGAACATTTATATTGTATTTCACACTAGGTCACCTTTAGTTTGGATTTCCTTAAGGGAAAAATCATGCACAAACTTCTATTGTCATATAACCATGAAAAATGTAACTTAATTATTATTTTCATTTTCATTATTTCATTTTCATGTAGAGAATAAATCTGATATTGAATACAACATTAAGAATAATGTTTTATAATTAATCAACCACATAATATTGCCAAAAGTATTCACTCATCTGCTTTCACATGCATATCAACTTGAGTGGCATCCCATTCTTTATCCATAGGGTTTAATATGATGTCAGCTCACCCTTTGCAGCTATAACAGTTTCAACTCTTCTGGGAAGGCTTTCCACAAGGTTTAGGAGTGTGTTAATGGGAATTTTTGACCATTCTTCCAGAAGCACATTTGTGAAGTCAGACACTAGTGTTGGACGTGAAGGTCTGGCTCGCAGTCTCTGCTCTAATTCATCCCATTGAGGTCAGGACTCTGTGCAGGCTAGTCAAGTTTTTCCACACTAAACTCGCTCATCCATGTCTTTATGGTCCTTGCTTTGTGCACTGGTGTGCAGTCATGTTGGAACAGGAAGGGGCTGTCCCCAAACTGTTCCCACAAAGTTGGGAGCATGAAATTGTCCAAAGTCTCTTGGTCTGCTGAAGCATTGAGTTTCTTTCACTGGATCTAAGGGGTTGAGCCCAACTTCTGAAAAACAACACCACACCATAATCCCCTTTACACCAATCTTTACACTTGGCACAATGCAGTCGGACAAGTACAGTTCTCCTGGCAACCGCCAAACCCAGACTTGTCCATCGGATTGCCAGACGGAGAAGTGTGTTTCGTCACTCCAGAGAACACGTCTCCACTGCATTGGACGCTTTGCAAAGCGCTTGGTGATGGAAAGCTTGGATGCAGCTGCTCGGCCATGGAAACCCATTCCATGAAGTTCATTTTACATGGCCTACCACTTCATGGCTGAGTTGCTGTTATTCCCAATCACTTCCACTTTGTTATAATACCATTGACAGTTGACAGTAGAATATTTAGTAGTGAGGAAATTTAATGACTGGACTTGTTGCACAGGTGCCATCCTACCTGTAGAAGCAGTCTGCAGGCCTAGGAGCTTTGTTTTATACACCTGTGGCCATGGAAGTGATTGGAACACCTGAATTCAAAGATTTGGATTATGCATTTGGCAACATAATGTATTTTCATATTCATGACTATTCCAAATTTGCATTTTGCAATGCTTCAGAAAGTCTTTTCCCTGTGGGAAATAGTGTCAAAAAGATTCATTAAAAAAACCCAAAACCTTCTCAAACTATCGTAAAGCAATGTCTCACATTAGGTATAACTACCAAATAACTACAAAATAGCTTAGATGTCCAGTTCCTATCACCACCACTGTGAACAATTCTTACTCTGTACATTTCTCTAGAACAAAACATTTCACATTAAACCTCTCTGAACAGCTATATTTACATATTAAACATTTAATTATGCAGAACATAAGAAAAATGGGGGAATTCATCTTTTAATTTTTCAGCTCAGAGCTCAGTTGTCCCTTTGTACGGAGTTAACTCAATATTTTTACTGGACTCTTTTTGTTTAAAATATATTAACCTCCTTCAGTGATATGACAAATTGTCTTTTACAGTATCTGCTGTCCATATAGTGAATCGCAGTTACACAGTTATGATTACAGTTTTATGCTCATAATCATCTGATGAAAGCTGCCTCTGTTTCTGTGCACTGTGTTAGTTTGCTGTTAGCCGTTGTCTGTTATCTTCACAACCAGCAATTAGTACTATGTACATTCCCCTTTTTCCTTTTAAATGAGGTCATAAAGACAGAGTCTATTGCCTTTTCTCTCTGCAGCTCCTCTGCAGATTATGATCAGGGGGCATTTGTGTCCATAAATGCAAGGCAACACATTTGCTAATCAACAGAACCATAACCAGAGTATTGAGAAAGAGCTCATCTTTCAAAACTGTGTATTGACTTAGAGATCCTAAAAGATCTGCTCATACTTTTGTATGAGTGTAACTGATTATCTACTCTTGCTCTAGAGGCAGCTAATATTTTTACATTGAGCTCATTTTAGAAGCAACAAATAAATTCAGTGTAAAAGAAGATGTCTAGCATCTCAGTAAACATGCTAATTAAGAATTAACCCTCCTTACCATATAATTGTATTCAATTTAAAAAGCCTCTGTCTGATATGTTCTACCTCTGGTTTTAATGCATCAAAAGTGGTGTAAATATGTTGTACCTGCAGTCAAACTGTGCATTTCACCACAATGGAGTATAAAAATGATAAATAAATGCTTTACACTTTCACACACTTTTCCGCACCCCTGAGTGACTCTTGTGTTACCTTTAAGCCAGTCTTTATCTTGGTCTTCCAAGTGCAAAGGTGAAAGCTGATGTGGATTTTCTTCCTTCAAGCAGATGTAGGTATTTCAACTGCTATGCACAGGTTTAAAGACAGTCCATTCGTTCCTTCATTCTAATACTATAACATGACACTAATAATTTTGTCTTAATGTGAATGCAACATGTGAAACCGGAGCAACACTAATCCTAGTTAAGCTGTAAATACATGAAGAATGAAGGAGAACCTCTTTTATGGAGGGATAAAGCACCTGAGACTGGTTCAGCAACTAAAACACAAACAACTCAAATTGATCAGCACTTTACGTAGTGTTTAATCCTGAAAGTGCAGTCTTGTCTGTTGTAGCATACAGACTAAACAAACCTATTCTGTGGTAGAAGATGTCCCTGTAAGCATGAGAACCACTCCTTCAGTTTTATCTGTTAACACTTATTCATTCATTAGCATTCATTTCTGTTCATTCAGTCGTAAAAAAGGAAAACATTAGATAATCACTTATTTAGCGTACATGTCCATCGCAAATTTATTTTAAGAATTGTTGTTTTGTTGATAAGCAATAAACATCATAAATATCTAAATCCTCTACAGGACAGAAGAGACATATGTCTGCATATATGACTCTGCACATTCCATGAACAACATGAACAACCGACTGTAATCCGCATCTGAGAAATCATAGCATTGCTTGAACGGCACATGTTTAGTGAGGATTACGCATAGCACTTTTGCTTCTGAACTGTGACTAAAGAAATGCGGTCACTCCCTTTTTCTTACTACACTACTTTGGGATGCTTAACGGTCACATGCAGCAAATTTGATAGCCTATTAGATTTTTTACATCTCAGTCAAACAGCAAGTCTGAGCTCAGATCAGCTTCAAGTGCATAAAGGCTAACAATGAACATGAGCTAATGAGTTAGCATGACTTAGCTAAGAACACATGCTAGTTTTCATCTGTAGGTTTTGAGTGATATAAATCTACTTACAGTTTCCAAATAGGCAGCAGTGACAGTTCTCAAGTGACATAAGACAATATTAATGCACTGTGGTCCAGCAGTTAAATTAGCAAATGTTTGCTAGAGATACAGCAGAGTTAACACAGATTCGTGCAAAATTGTATAGGCTAGCTTTGGCTATGATTGAGCCCATTCTGTACAAAAAGTGCCTTCATCAGTAAGTGCTATGTACACACACTGACAGCTCAACAGAGCTCTGTTAGCTGTCTGTGAGATGGAGTGAGTAAAATCTGATACATGTTTGAGCAACTCAAACATGACTAGACAGGGATGTGTTTGTCCAGTTTACCTCACTCTTAAAGGAGCAGTGTGTAATATTTAGTGGCATCTAGTGGTGAAGTTGCAGATTGTAACCAAGTGCCCCTCCTTCCCCCTTTTTCCAAGCGTCTAGTAGTACCTATGGTGGCTTTAGGTCTCCTGCCATAGTGTGTTCGTGATGTGGTTTTGCTTCATCAGGTTTTCGTTTATTTGACAATGAGGATTCACCCTCCCTTGCTTTTTCTTGTGCTAAATAACAAGAAAATCCTCTGTTTCTCAACATTTCGGTTCTCAAACTTCTCATAACACAACATTGTTGGCGAGCACCGGCAGCTGCTTCAACATAAAAACGTGAAAGGCACTCTCTAGAGCCAATATTTGAGCCACTATAGGCTAGTGTTGAGACATGGCAGGGCAACATGTTGGAAGAGGACCCGCTCCTATGTAGATATGAAGGGCTTATTCTGAGCTAAAGAAAACACAGCGATTCACTGTTATAGGTGATTTTACACTAATGAAAAGATGATTTTTATATACTAGATTACATTTCTGCTAATAGATGGCCCTAATTCTTACACACTGCACCTTCAAGTTAAAGTCCAACATTATGGTGGACTATTCCCCATAAAACTTGTCAATTTCTTCTTTGTACATTTTTGTGACAACTGGCCTCTTGAGCTTCATAGTGGGACCTGGAAGAAAAAAAAAGAATCAGTGAGTGATTCCTGCTAAAATAAACATTTTAGCTGAGTCATTGCTTTCAATAGTATAAAACTAATTATGTTGAAGGCATTTACTAACACATTTCAGACCTAACTGTATCTTGGATGGCAAAGAAAAAGAAATGGATCCTTGACCAAATCAAGCCCTGACAATGGACAGCCCTGGCAGAGTCCAATCCTGACTGGGAACCAGTCCGACTTACTGCCGGCTATACGAACCAAGCTCCTGCTCTGTTTATACAGGGACTGAATGGCCCGTAACAATGAGCCCCTCACCCTGTACTCCCGGAGCACTCCCTACAGGATCCCCCGTGGGACGCGGTAGAATGCCTTCTCCAAATCCACGAAACACATGTAGACTGGTTGGGCAAACTCCCACGCACCCTCCAGGACCCTGGTGATGGTAAAAAGCTGGTCCAGTGTTCCACGACCTGGGCAAAACCGACATTGTTCCTCTTGTATCTGAGATTCAACTATCGGTCGGACTCTCTTCTCTAGTACCCCTGCTTAGACCTTAACGGGTAGGCTGAGAAGTGTGATCCCCCGATAGTTGGAACACACCCTCCGGTCCCCTTTCTTAAAAAGCGGGACCACCACCCCAGTCTGCCATTCCAGGGGGACCGCCCCAGATGTCCACGCAATGTTGCAGAGGCATGTCAGCCAGGACAGCCCTACAACATCCAGAGCCCTCAGGAATTCTGGGCGGATCTCATCCACCCCCCGGTGCTCTGCCACCAAGGAGTTTTCCAACCACCTTGGTTACCTCAGCCCGAGTGATGGACGGACCCTCGATTGGATCTCCAAGCTCTGCCTCCTCTAGGGAAGGATCATTGGTGGGATTGAGAAGATCCTTGAAGTATTCCTTCCACCGTCCAACGACGTCCCCAGTCGAAGTCAGCAGCCCCCCAGCCCCACTGTATACAGTATTGGTCGGGAACCGCTTTCCTCTCCTGAGGCGCCTGACAGTTTGCCAGAACCTTCTCAGTGCCTGTCGATAAACTTTCTCCATGGCCTCACCAAACTCCTCCCACACCCGAGTTTTTGCATCAGCCACCACAGAAGCCGCGATCCGCTTGGCCCTTCAGTACCCATCTTTTGCCTCCAGAGTCCCACAAGCCAACCAGGCCCGATAGGACTCTTTCTCCAGCTTGACGGCTTCCTTTACCTGAGGTGTCCACCAGCAGGTCGGGGATTGCCGCCATGACAGGCACCTACAACTTTGCGGCCACAGCTCAGATCGGCTGCATCGACAATGGAGGCACGGAACAGGGCCCACTTTCTGCTGGGTTCCTCTGCCAGACGTTCCCAACAAACCCTCACAACTCGTTTGGGTCTGCCAGGTCTGTCTGGTGTTTTCCCCCGCCATCTGATCCAACTCACCACTAGGTGGTGATCAGTTGAAAGCTCCGCTCCTCTCTTCACCCGGGTGTCAAAAACACACGGTCGCAAATCCGATGACACAACTATGAAGTCGATCAACGAACTGCGGCCTAAGGTATCCTGATGCCATGCGCACTTATGCACACCTTTGTGTTCGAACATGGTGTTTGTTATGGACAGACTATGGCGAGCACAGAACTCCAATAACAAAACACCACTCGGGTTCAGATTGGGAAGGCCGTTCCTCCCAATCACGCCCTTCCAGGTCTCACTGTAATTGTCCACATGAGTGTTGAAGTCACCCAGCAAGACAATGGAGTCCCCGCAGGGGGCACTTTCCAGTACCCCCTCCAGGGTCTCCAAGAAGGCCGGATACTCTGAACTGCCGTTCGGTGCATAAGCACAGACAACAGTCAGAGCCTGTCCCCCGACCTGAAGGCGCAGGGAAATAACCCTCTCATCCACCGGAGAAAACCCCAATGTACAGGCGTGGAGCTGGGGAGCTATGAGTAAGCCCACTCCTGCCCGACGCCTCTCACCCTGGAAAAACCCCAGAATGGAATAAGGTCCAACCCCTGTCGAGAGAGTCTGTTCCAGAGCCCCTGCCATGTGTTGAGATGAGCCCAACTATATCTAGTTGGTATCTCTCGGCCTCATACACTAGCTCAGGCTCTTTTCCTGTCAGAGAGGTAACGTTCCATGTTCCAAGAACCAGTTTCAGTAGCTGAGGATCGGAACACCAAAGCCCCTGCCTTCGGCCGCCACCCGATCCACAATGCACCAGATAACAACAACAACAACAACAATAATAATAATTATAATAATAATAATAATAATAATAACAACAACAATGGCATAATAACAACAACAACAACTCCACTACAAATGAACCTTTCTTCTTCTCAGCAGTATATACTGAATCACCATATTTCTGTTGACCTATGTATTTTGGCTAGTATAATGTTTACACCAAGCATACTTCTAGAAAAACACCCTGTTTGTTACTAGAATAACAAACTGCAGAGACACTATACAAATATGCTTCTGTTATTTAATACTCACAAGCTCAGTCATACAGATTTTAACTAGAAAACATAAAAAATCTTACCAAGCTCCCCTCCAGATATAGAGAAGTCCCGCGGCAGGAGAGCCCACTTCTGAACCCTCTGAGCATTGGATACGGCCTTGGCGTTGACTTTGTCTACACCTTCTTGGATAGCTTTGTAAATGGCTGGCTCTTTGTTGTTGATGATTTCAGACACTTTGTGGGCAGTGACTCCCTGTCGCTGGCAAAACTGCACAGCCAGTGGGCTCAGCTTATCTGTAGGCTCTCCGTTCTCATTAACCTGACACTGAGGAATGCAAGATGTTTCACTTCATTATTTGAAAACCTCTAGCAAAATTGAAACCAAAGTTTTTGGAGTTATCATGCCATTTGCAAAATTATTTGCAATATTATTTTTGATGGTTCTTTACACTCACACATCTCTTTAAAAGACCCATCCAGTTATACAATCTTTAGAGAACCAAAAGTGGTTCTTCTATGTCATTGCTTCAAAGAACGCCTCTCAGGACCTTTATTTTTAAGGAGGTAGAGCTGTAAAGGGCAAATGGTGGACTGCCTTACTTTCAGAGTGAGAAGCATGGACAGGAATTTCTTTCTGTCTCCCACTAACATGGCATTGCTAATGATGGACACTTCCTCTTTGAGTGCATCCTCGATGGGGACTGGTGGGATGTTCTCTCCTCCAGCAGTGATGATCAGTTCTATAACATACATACAACAAACATTTTGAGTTTCGGGGCATTCCCACTTATTCGTTTCTTAAATAGATAAACTTACAGCAATTTACTATCACTTTTCTATCACCCAAGTTTATCTTGCCTGTTTTTTGGCAGACTTCTTGAAACTGTGGCTGACTACATATTCTGCTTAATTTACTAATGTTTGAGCAACTTGCAGTTGTGAGTTTCAGTGTATTTTGCTTTTAAAACATCTAACATCAGGGATAAGTTTACCATGTCACAAAGGACTGTTGGTGGGAGATTTAATCTAATGGTAGCCTTGATAATATGCTGAAACAATATTTACCACAAGAATAACATTATTTCAGAGCTCAGGATCAGATGTATGTGAGAAGATGCAGCACAAAATATGCTATGATGTAGCAGCAAGCTTTTCACAGTTCACAGTTCACAGTACTTTATTAGTCCCAAAAGGGCAATTCATTTGCAGCCTTCTCATCCGTTTTATGTAGAATGTTTCAGTGAGAAAGAACTTTATCAACACAGCTCCGTCTTCATCATTAAACTGTTATTTTACTTTTGTTTCGAGCTTGTTGACAGTTCTGTTGTTTCACTGCACCTCACGTGTGTGCAGTAGGTAGGTTATCCTCTGGGCTCTTTATGGGCCTATGTAAATCAAACTTTAGTAAACTGAATCTTTACTGCAGACACACTCAATACTATTACCTTTCTCTTCTTGTCAGTCTAGTCTTTGAACCTTTTTGTGAATTTCCTATTGCTTTAGACTAAATCCTACCTTTTATCCTGCCTGTAATGTAGAGGAAGCCATTTTTGTCATGCTTTCCAAGGTCCCCTGAGTGCAGCCAGCCTTCTGAGTCCAGCGCCTCCTCAGTCTTGTGAGGCATGTTCAGGTAGCCCATGAAGATGTGCCGGCCCCAGAAGCACACTTCCCCGTTTCCGTCTGCATCTGGCTTGTCCAGCTTGGTTTTGCAGCCTGGTATCACTTTACCACAGCTGTGGGATCATACTGGGATTGTGAACATACATCCTGGATACATTTATTTGTTGTGGATGAATCTGTAAGTCTACCAGTTGGTCTTAAGCTCATGTTTTTCAGTTACACTTTACTGAACTGTTCATGAGGTACATGACACCTACAAAAGTTCATCATGAGAACTGACAAACATCTATAAAGGCTTATTCTAATTGGTGATGATAATTTGATTTGAAAATCTGACGTCAAGCTAAAATAATACTTATATCAGGTGACCTGTTTTTCTGACACTGGGTTGGGTCATGACTCTTTGTGACACAGATAAAATCTTATAAATAGCAAAAGGAAACTCGCATTACTTAAGAGCCTCAACTCTACATCATTATACACCAGAAAGTGTCAGTACAAAGCCTGCTTTTCTCTGTTTGTTATGATAAAGCTCCTGTCAGTGATAACACACTTAGCTGCACCAAAACAGACAGGCAACACCTGAGCTAACCTAAAACAATGTACAATTTAAAATCTAAACCAAAAATAATATGCTGTCACTACAGAGAGAGAACAGAGCTCACCTCATGATCCGGAAGCAGGAGGTGCAGGACATGGTGTGTGGTCCCGAGCTCTCACTCATGCCATACCCTTCAAGCAATTGAATGTTGAGGCTCATGAAGAACTCCAGCGTGTCCTTGGTGATGGGAGCAGCACCTGTGAAACAGAAACTACAGCGGTCCAACCCAAGGGCAGCGCGCACTTTCTTGAAGACCAGATTATCAGCCAGCATGAAGCCCCAGGGCACAGAGGGATCCCTGGGAAACAAATTACAGAAGCATTTAACCATTTAGATTCAGATTTGAACAATAATAATCTATGCAGGATAAGTGCTCACAAAGTAGACTTTATGGGGAGACTGAAACAAAATATAACAACATAAAAATAAAAGACAAGTCTGATATATGTGAAAATGAAAGACATAAAACATATTTTTAAAGAGCACAATAGCACTATAAAGGGCCCACATCATGGAAATTGGAAATATGTGGAAATTTCCTCAGTTGGCAACACAAAGCATTCACTCCCCAGTCCATACAGCCCAGATATTGAAAATAAGCTGCAAAAACGGTTCATTTTCAACTCACCGTTTTTGTGAGGTCACAAAAACAAACACATTTATAATTTAGCTGCCTATGCAGCTTATAGCTTTACAGCCTATCTAAACTGCTATAGGCTGAAATTTAAACTAGTTCTGAATCTATGAACTGCTCATTTATCTAAAGCCGTGGCCACCAATACTGGGAGCACATAGGGTAGCATGTTAAATGCAGTCAGGGACTAAACTCTGCATTAAAGTAGATGTCTAGGAGGAGTGTTGATAGAATACATACCCATTCATGGCATTATAGCTGGCCTGAAGTCCTATACCCTTGGCCCAAGCAGCAATTTTTTTCTTCATGATGGAAGAACTTGCACCGACGGCTTTCATCGCTTCCTGCATCTTCTCCCACACGCGTGGAACACCCAGAAAGGTTGTAGGCCGCACTTCTCTCAGAGTTTGGGCCAAAGAACCCTAGAGAATTGTAAACTTACAGTATGATATTGATACATGCAGACTTATGTAGGCTTCTTCATCACATCTCAGGATGCATATTGTTTATCAAGATATAATGATCACAACTATTATTTAACAAGCAATCACAGTAAGAGTCTAACCAAAGCCAGTGAATTATGCCACTGTTACATTCAAGAGCATTTTTTTAATAAATGCTATTAGACGGTTCCAAGCTTGGAAACTTGTAACTGGTTTAGAAACTTTCTTTATTACGTGAAGCCTCTAAACATTTAAAAAAGGTTCTTCAAACTCAAAAATCTCATTAACAAAATGGCCCTTTAAAGAACCATACCACTGAGGGCTTCTTTAGGGAACCAAAAGTGTTCCTTCTATGGCATCAAATTGAACAATCCTTTTGTTTTCTTTATTATAGAAAAACATCAGATTACTTCATAAATGAAGACAGTGTTAACCTTCAGTGCATCTGGTTCAGCAAAGTAGGTAGTGCCAGCAAACTTCAAAGAGATCCACATGTCATTGACCTGGGCCGCCACATGACTGAGGGGCAGGTAGCTCACCAAAGACGCCTCCGCTTTGTTAACACTGGCCATAAGACCCACAGCATTCGAGATCCATGTAATCTGATCAGAAAAGGGCAAAAATGTGGCATTTGTATTGATTAACATTGAGCTACTCTTTTTAACATGGCCTAGAACCATCTAACCAAGTTTCACTAAATACACAGATTTCTTCACAGGTGTCTAATCGATCTATTCTAATGTCAATACTAACAAGGTGATGTAAAAGGCCGGTTCGATACTCTTTAATAAAAAAACACAGTTTATTTCAGGGTCACAAAATAACTCACATTGTCATGACTGAGCATGACTCCTTTTGGGTTTCCCGTAGTTCCAGAGGTGTAGATAAGAGAGCAGCATTCGTTTGCCTTCTGGCTATTAATAATTTCTTCCAACTGAGCATCTGAAACCTCCTCACCAAGCTTCATAAACTCAGTCCACTGAAAGAACAGATCACATTTAAAAATGTATTCATACGGGGGCAGCCATTAATTAAGCCACCTCCAATATTAATATTTTTTCAGTCTGTCTGCATACTTGCCAAAAGTTAGCAAGGTTAAAACCAGGAAGAACATTAGGCTTAAAGGCCTAAGTCTTTTATGGTACAACGGTAAAACAGGTTTTGGTGAAACTGCCCTATAATTAGAGGAGGAGGCCTACCGCATACACATTGGACATTTTCTTCTCCAGTTCACCCTTGTATTGAATGATTGCCTTCAAATTTGGAAGCTGGTCTTTCACCTAAAGTAAAAAAAAAGAAAACAGCAACTTTAAAGAGAAACTTTAGCCAAAACAAAAAATTTAATGATTGCCACATTTGTTGTATATGTACCTACTCGCCTCCTACAGCAATGCCGCAGTTCCCTCTACAGTGATATGTTCAAGTTTAAAGAGTAGGCAAACCCTCTTCTGATGATGTGTGGCAGTTAAATCATTACAATGGAGAGAACGGATTACTCTAATGATAGAAATGACTTGCTAGATTAGAAGATAATAAACAATACTGCATAACACAACAAGTAACCTAATGAAGTTAAGGCTGGAAGGGTTGCTAAGATTCAGAAGGCATCATAGATTTGACTGTCTTAATTGCTAGGGAGAATTTTCAGAGTGAGAACTGCACCACTTCACATCACATAACACTTGATACTTTTGAGAAACGGGGTTCAGAAGCATGTCTTATAGACTGTAACAATTCATGCATTAATTATCTACCTGGAGGATTTTCACAAGCTGTTTGTTGTTTTCCACAACCACAACGTTGGCTTCACTATTATGTGCTACATACTGGCAGGCTTCTGGAGAGTTGGTAGTGTAGATTCCAGTAGCGAGTCCTCTGAAGAACAAACAGTGATCAGATCTTGTATACTTTTACCACTTATTACATCATGCAGTTTCCTCATTTTTTAACCTGCTTAACCTGCAAATCACTACAGATAAGAATGACCATAGAACACTAAATATATAAACTGAATTTCAAAAGTACCCCGCCATGATACAGGCAATGTTTGCGATGAACCACTCAGGAGAATTGAAGCCCAGAATACCGACTCCATGGAAACGCTCCAACCCCAACTACAGATACAAATGCAGGACAAACACATCCTAAGTGTGCACACACACCTTGTTACATATCAATCATATACAGATAACAGGCATATGTAGGTGATATTTTCAGTTGTATTTAGATGGACTAGACTAATCTGTGTTAAATTGGAGGTTTGAACACTCCACACCCTAAGCAATAAAGCCTGGAATCTAATATAGTGTTCATACAACTGTAATGTCATTTCTAAAATATGTCCTACATATAATTATGTATGTAAATAGCGTGATATTCTGCTATTGTTGTTAATATCATTATGGCCATCATACCTGGCATAAAAAACAACCTCATAGAAAGCAACTGAGCTTAATAGCTTCTACAAATAGCAATAAAAAAGTCTAAGACTACTATACTATTAAAAGAAAAGGTGCCAAAAAAGGTTCCATGGAGCAAAGCCAGAAGAACCACTTTTACCTAAGAAACTGGGCTGGGTTTCCCAAAAGCGTACAAGCACAAAGATGATTTTTAGAGGATAAAGCAAGCCTCACAGTGAACATGATGAACTTTATACTAGTCATGATGAACTTAACTCGAAGATCCTTTTAGGAAACCTGGACCCAGATTGGTTATTTAAAGCAGCGTTTCTCAAAAAGGTCCTCAAGGACCCCCAGTTTGTCCACATATTTGCTCCATACCCATGTTTTAAAAGTAGGGTTGGAGCAAACATTGGACTATCTGTGGCTCCCTGAGGACCAGTTTGAGAACCACTGCTAATGTTAAAGAACTTCCACACAATATAGATGCACTGTGTTAATAGTTTGAGAGTCTGCCAAAATTAAATGCACCCAGCCTCAAATTTATGTGTATATGTCAATATATATGTCTATCAATCTAAGTACCTTGAGAAAGCTCTTGGCTGCCATTCGGCACTGCTGTTGGTATTCTCTGTAGGTCAACGTGAGCCAAGTGTCGTCTTTCTTCCACCGGAGAGCCGGGTGATCGCCATATTTATCCACTGTGTCCTGGAACATCTGATGGACTGTGAGTGGAGGCTCAGAGCCTGGACCAGACTCAGCCATCTTCAGCTTCACTGCTTTCTCCCGTTCAGTGCTCCAGTATTGCTCTGCCAGAGCCAGGCAGACATCACCTGTAACTGGGACAGCTGCTTCCTCTGGTGTCCCAGGACAACAATGAGGACAAAGTGTCAGCATGATTAGTAAGTTTTTTGAAAAATGCAATACAATAGGGTCAAAAGTCAAGCTTATATAGCCTTCCAAGGTGACAGAATATTCTTCCAGCTGCCCTTCCATGCAGCCATTACACTGTTTCATGGACTCAAACAATTCTAAAGAACTGGACACCTCCAACTAGTAGCAAGATAGCTTATGTTACTGACAGGCTATCAAATGTCAAATTGCACCAATCATGTTTCTGTTTGTGAAAAAAAATTTGATGGTGATGGATGTCTGAAAGCCAAAGTAGGGAAAAAAACAATCCCCTTCTGTCTCCCAGACAAGTATACAAGGTGAAACAACCAAGATTTGTCAAATTATGGAACTTGCATTCTGATGGGACTGTACAGTTCTGCAGCTCAAATATATGTACCTCCAGAACTGTCCACTAGCCAATACAACCAACCCACTAGCAGTTCAGATACCATAAATACCTAACCTAGATCTTGTTCTAAGACATGGTCAGTGCTTGTTTGCTACTGACCTTCAAATGCAACAGATTAAAGCCACATCCTTCAGCGGAAAATTATCTGATCTCACCTGTGATTTTGCTGGCTCCTCCTGAAGCCTTTACAGCCTCTTCAAAACTCCCTGGAGATGCCTCCTCAAATCTGATGGTAAAATCTGTCAGTGATAAAGTTTTCACCT
This sequence comes from Pygocentrus nattereri, assembly GCF_015220715.1. Classification (NCBI taxonomy): domain Eukaryota; kingdom Metazoa; phylum Chordata; class Actinopteri; order Characiformes; family Serrasalmidae; genus Pygocentrus; species Pygocentrus nattereri. Next base: position 14,957,896 of record NC_051230.1, read on the forward strand.
CTTCTGAAAGCTCAGCATCTGCATCTGCAGATGGACTGTCAATCCCGGAATCATCTGCTGAGGAGACCTCCTGTACCTTACTGCCGATGTCGTTCATGTTATCGTCAGCAATTAGAGAAGTCGGGCAGCTGCCGTTAAGCTCTGCTTTGGAACCTTGGAGTGCCTGAGTGTCTTGTACAGGGGCAGATACCTTTGAGAAACCTGTAGGAGAGCAACAAAAGAACATGAACACCAATGCCTACTTGGAGACAAACACGTGACATCTAATCCATGTTGTTTCTTTAGTTGTTGTTAAGCAGGAATGAGAAGACAAAAGCCACAGTGGAGTTGAACATAGCTCTCAGCATTATTTTCCATGACATGAATTCCCTTGGAATGGAACATGAAGTTCTCAACAAATTCTTAAAAAACAGAGCAGAAAAAGTGACAATTACAGTAAGGATAATAATAATAATAATAATAATAATAATAATAATAATAATAATAATAATAATAATAATAATAATAATAAAAGTACAGTTAGAACAAACTTGACAAATATTTTAAAATGTGTTATCAAGCTTGACTCTATGCAGAACTCCCTGTACTGTATATATCAATATTAAGGCCCCAAAAGTAGCTCTCTAAATTACACTGGTACCCTTTATATGAGACCATCTTGCAAGACAATAAAAGTCTGTGTTAAGCATGCCAATTGAAAGTCTGGATCAGAAGAATGATTAAAACAGGTGATACCTGGCACAGTATGTTCCAATGTCAACAGACTGCCTTTCATCCATATCTTCTTTCCGAATGGCCATTCAGCACAAAGAACAGAAGAATTAAAATGACTTTAAAAATGTTTAAAAGTGATTCATCTTTATGTTGTACTACGTTCATGATAAACATAATTCCTAACCTCTGGTGCCACCTAGAGTAGCCTACATCTAATGCAATTCAACAACACCAGGAGTGTTTATTATAAGGATAGTATTTTACTTTGCTTTAGATAGTGAAGGTCAGTTTTTTTTACAAGTGGTAAAGTGACTCTTTCCCAGTGCAGTGGGTCTCTAACCCACATCAGTATCACTAACGAAAGAGGGCAAAAGGACAAAGTTCATAGTTACAGCACTGGTGTGGCAACATGTAGGCCTGGGTCTGCACACAAGTGAACTTTTACACACATTTAGGCAAAAACTGGTAAAGTAACCCGTGCCTTGGACCACATCACATGTGAGCAAAGTAAACTAAAATGAAGTGTAATTATATAAATACTGCTCTTAGGTTTCTTGGCTGCCCCAACATCCTTTGCTGTGATGCGAGAAGATGAAAGATGTTACAGATCCATTCATTCATGTACATTCTATCTATTTCTATCTCTATTCGTGATAATCATACAGCCAGTGGACTGCACTGGCACACCTGGTGTGATATTCTCAAAGCATCTCCAAGAGCGGACCAGTGTTTTTGACCACACAGTGACTGATGTGAAGAGTGTAGCAAGTCTGATCCTGTATCTGCTGTGTTGTTCTGAGATTGATTGTGAATGTCACAACTGGAAACCAGGCAAAGCAGGAACCTCTAGAACGTCCCTGAAGCCAAAAAACAGAGCAAGAACAACCAGCTTTGGCGTTGATTTCTCAGAGCAGTGGCATCTGATGTGGCCTGAACCACATTATGACACCTCCTCATCAGTGCCTACTTTATTGCTTGGTCATCTGAAGAAAGCAAACTCAGTTCTTAAGGACTTTTGTTGTATGTTTCTTGGCATAGCAACCTGCTGGCATCATATTTGAGACAATTTAGACTAATACTAGTAATCAGGACGTATACACAGATAAAGACATGGCATATCTGACATTATCATCATGACCTCATGCACATAAAGATTAAAGGCAACATATTAATTATAAATGTAGACATTTCCCTTAACCAAGCAATGTCTAGCCTACCTTAATGCAACTACGATCATAGCTGTAATTCATTTAAGATGCGCTACTTACACGGTACGGTAGGCAGGCAACAGCGTTTTTGCTTTATCTTGAAATGTAGTGGCTCTTTGTTTTGTTGGTTGACTCCAGGCACTGCTGGCTATGTGAAGAGATAACTGTGCTGCTTATTCACGTACAGCCTTCGAAGTTCAGGAGAACGACTGTGATAAGATCAGTTATTTTCGAAGCCACAACTAATTCAGGAGTAATAAAATGTGTCACGTGACACAGTTAAAAACGATGAACCTGGGTGCGAGTGTAAGGGCCTTCATTTTTCCCACCCGTATTAAACCTTGGCCCGCCTCTTGTGTTATGATTGGATAATAGTGGATCACGACCCGCGAGGATTGGCTCGGGTTTTACACTCACAAGCCTCAGCCAAACAGCTTAAATTTATGAATATTGTTTGATAGACGCACCTCTATTTTTATTTAATTAATTTATTTATTTTTGCTTACTAATGTCATTGTATGTACTGGAATTTGCTGTCTGTGCTCAGCTTGGGTTCCGTAAAAAAATCTGTAAATCCACTGCTTCTACTGTTCAACAATAAAAAAAAACAAATAAGTAATATCACTGAACCTTTAAGGATTCTTTGGTAAAAGCACAAGGATGTTGATCAATTCGTCCAACTTCCTGCATCCAGGATAAACGTGTACTAATTTACATGTTATTTCAATGCTACATTTCCTGTTTATTTAAGTCTCTGGCTTTTTTTAACAATACTCAGAATTTACATCTTGAATCCATTTTAACTGATTATATGCATTAAATGATTGACTTCACATCTTGGAACAAAGCCATAGAAAGTCGTCATGCTATTTGAGACTATAGATAATCAATAAATACTCTAAATATTAATCCTGTTTATCTGCAAGAAGTGTTGTGTAAGACAAATTTGCCTGAAAGAGGAAACACCCATATCCTCATAAAACTGGTATCACATTTTTAGCTGATAAGAAGACAGATTATTTTTGCTGGAGTTTATAGTTTATATAGTTTAGTTTATATAAAACTCAAGCAATGTATACATTTAAATTGTACTGAAATTCATTTTCACCCAGAATAGACTCCAATCTTGGTATTGAGGTATTTTGTGTTAATTGCCTCTTTTTTCCTACTTTTCTGTGATGGACATTGCAATATCAGGATAGTAGGACTGTATTTGACAGCCTGCTCTAAACCAGGCAGTTTAGCAAACAATGATGAAAAAGTTCAGTTACTATAAACAGAACCTTACATGACAATGTTGTCTGAATCTTACTCATCAATCTCAAACTCATCACCTGATCACACCACCACTTTAATTTAAAATCTGGTTCATCAGGTTATGGATTGAATGCCAAATAAGAGAGAAGCTCTGTCTAGCTGGTCTGAACTCCAGGCAACTTTTGGATTACTGGATGCACTAAAGTTTCTGTGGGCACAGGAGTGCTTGTAATTGGCAGTGCCCACTATACAGCTAGAAAAACATAACTGATGGGAGTAAGTACTGCCACCTATTACCACTCATACCAAAACCGCCAGACTCTGGAAAAGGGCAGAAAAGTATAAAAGCCTATTTAAGCTCTGGGCACAATACTGTTGGCAAACAATACCTCAGTGGTAAAACTGGTGCATAGACCTGTATCTGTGGCAGAGAACTGGCAGATTAAACATGACTGTGTTTGGCCACAACAGAGGAAGAAAGAAGACAAAAGCCCAGGACATCAGAAACAACAGGCTAGAATTCAGCAACATCTTCAACTGGATCTTCAGATTTTTTGTTGCCGTTTAGGTGTGACTGAATGTCTGATCCACACCTAAAGCTACTAAAGTCTGCAGAAGCAAGATATAATTGCTGTCATACGTAAACCTTGTGTCTCAGAAAAAGGCACATTTATCAAAGAAAAACTCTCTTGATTTTACTGTACACTAATGTAACAAGATTTTATTTCATGTATTTTGGGACCATTTTATCACAAAATGTTCACAACACAAATGACAGCTGCCAATAATACTGAAAACAAAAAAGGAAAAACAAAAAGTTATTATTTAAGATGTTATTGAATGTGGACTAGACTCTGCACTGGCAAAGTGTCAGATAGTTCTTTGCTCTAAAAAGAAGGATCAGAGAAGAACAACTTTTTGTTCCATAAAGAACATTATCAAATAATTAATACTATTTATTTCAGCATAATTCTTTATTCTTTAAGGGACAGTTTCCTAGATATTGATTAGGCCTATTCTTGGACTAAACTGCAGAGTTAACATAAAATCAAATTCTGCTTTGGCTAGGCTTAGCCTTAATCTGGGTCTGGGAAACTGGCCCGTGTTTTCTGTGATACAATAAAGTCATTTGAAGCAGTTAAAGCAGTGGGAATGAGAAGCTCAAAAATGGCCTGGAGAAGATATTTGGCAATTTTACTGCTGTCAAATATATGATTTACATTCTTAAATTTCTTTATTACCTATTTCATGAGGTTCTTTTCATTATTCCTATTGAGTTATATTAGCCAGAAGATAGGTTTTTCCAGCTAAACTGGTATTCCTCCTTGTATTCTCATCTCCATTTTGTTATTCCTGATTCATTTAACTCTGAATTAATTTACTTATGATCAACTTATAATCACCGCTGTTAAATAATACAGAACATTTGCCAAATGGTCCATCTATCCTGGAGGCCACTGCATCTGTCGTCCTCCAAGCACATGGATGTGTAGGTGATATACAGACTGAGCTCCATGTTTTCCGTCATTGATCACTGCAATGAATACCCACATTCTGTTAGCTTCCATTTACACATTTAGATGTACTTATAAAGGTAGGCCAAAATGTAAAAATATTACACCAAATGAATGATCAATTCTGTTATTAAAACCTACCAATTCTGTATCCTTCATCCAATCCCTCTTTCATTGCCAGGTTTTTAGCAACCACCAAGAGGTGACCAAGGAGCTGCAGAGGAAAAGATCAACATATTAAGATTATTCTCAGAGTGAGATAACACAACATAATGAGGGAAGAGAAAACAGAAAGACAAACCAGTGCATCGTCATCATGTGCTTCACTGATCCTTGGAATGGGAATCCTTGGAATAACCAGAAAATGCACAGGGGCCTGGGGACTGATATCCCTGAAAGCTAGGCACTGAAAGAAGTGTTACAGCAATCAGCATCAGTGGAACGCACTTCACTGCAGCTTGCATCACTGATTCACAAGTTCAACAGATGACAATACTCTGGATGTACTCTACTCTTGATGCCCATAGGAGTTAGTCTTACATATATGGCCTAATGCATTTATTACACCTCTTTGTTTCTACATTCTTTGCCCATGTTATCCGTTGCACTTACCATACAGGTGCACTTTGTGCTTCTACAACTACAGACTGTTGTCCATCTGTTTCTATGTATTTCTGTTAGCCTCCTTTCACCCTGTTCTTCAATAATCAGGACCCCCAACGGACCACCAAAGAGCAGGTACTTTTTGGGTGGTGTTGTGCTGGTAAGAGTGGATCAGACACAGCAGTGCTGCTGGAGTTTTTAAGCATTGTGACACACATAACTTGTTGGTCCACCTTGCAGATTTGTTGCTGCACAGCTTGTGTTCAGTGGTCACAGGACGCTGCTGGCAGGACAATTTTGGCTGATGAACTATTCTCAGGCCAGCAGTGACACTGAGGCGTTTAAAAACTTCAGCCGCTCTGCTGTGTATGATCCACTTGTACTGGCACAACACACGACCCTCCACCATCCATAATGCCTACTCTGTGGTGGTCCTGGCCACTGAAGAACAGGGTCAAAGGGGGCTAACAAAGTATGCAGAGCAATGATGGACTACAGACTGTAATTGTAGAACTGAAAAATGTACCTTTAATGGTAAGTGGAGCTGATAAAATTGAGTGCAGATACAAAACGTTGTACTTAGAAGTGACTAGTTGTTGTGTACGTGTCTACCTACATACCTACCTATACCTCCCTCCCTCCCTCTTTCTCTGTTTTTCCTGCATTAATGAGTGTTTGCACTTATTCTAATGTTAAATGGCCCATTTGCTTGCTTACAAGACTTTTAACAGTCTTGAAAGGCACTCTGATATTTACTGTGAGTCTGTCCACGGTTTGCATTTTTATGTATGTTTCTGTAGCAAACAAAAATTACCTTGTCATCCTCAAAAAATATACCTGCAGGAACACTTTTGTCAATGATTTTGGAGAATATAGTTGGTGCAGGACTGCCGTATTTCTTGCTTGCTTCCTCGGCCAAGCGCACTTCGTCATTATGTGTAGATATGCAGAGCTTCTGAGAAAGAAAGAAACAAACAAGCTAGCTACATTTACCAGTAACGCTAGAGACTCTGACCTTATGCTGCTCACCAAGGTAGGCTACAAGCAGAATTAGCTTGCTAACACGCTAACCTGACCGCACATAACCTCCTCACAAAGCTCGAGTATTATAAACACCTGGACGATCACAGCACGGCGGTGGAAACTGGAGACGAAAGGCAGCCACTGCCTGGTGTGGAAAACAGTCCTCGCTGACATCGCAGCACTTTACTAACGTTTCACTCCAGAGAACAGACCCCAGTCTGTTCACTCCGCGCATGCGCAGTTCAGGCGATACAGCTCCGTGCAGGACAAACAGCCCTAGAGCCAGTTTTCGGAACACCACCACGTGGGGATCACCAGGTTAGTCCTGAGGGGCAATGACACAAAATGATTTCAATCAAATGTCACGTAGTACTAAGGTTAATACCCTCATATCAGTACTGATGCTTTAAAAATATCCTTATGGTCGTAAAAATGCTCTGTGATTTCTCCAGCGCAGTATTTGTGCATCAACAACGATCAGAAATCCTGATTCCCTTAGTAAACTGACAGGTCAGTGGAGTGAAATTACTCCAAATGACCTGATACTGCAGGATTCACTCCGCCTCACATGCTCTCTGAGCCTGAGAGAGAGAGAGAGAGAGGGAGACAAAGAGAGAGAGAGAGAGAAATAAAGAGAGAGAGACAGAGAGAGAGAAAGAGAAATGAAGAGAGATAAAGAGAGAGAGCTGAAGAGAGAAAGAGAAACAGAGAGAGAAAAAGAAAGAGAGACAGAGAGAGATAAAGAGAGAGAGAAATAAAGAGAGAGAGAGAGGGATAAAGAGAGAGAGAAAGAGAGAAATAAAGAGAGGGGGGGTAGTAGTTGCTGTCGTACACATTTGTTGGCTACAAACGTTTCACCTTTCAGCATCAAAGACACTTTCTATGGAGGACGCAAGGTGCAAATAATTAATAAATAAATCAGTAGCAGAAATAAATAAATGAATGAATGAACTAATAAATAGCAGCAACGTATAAATAAAGAAATAATTTAGGACCTAAAACCGTGAATAACTAAACAAATTAATAACTCAGAACTGAAATGAAATACATTTGTGAATAAATAAGCAGAAAAGTGATAATAAAAATAAATAGACTGGTGGCAGAAATGCAGAAATAAATAAAATATAATTCTCAATCAATCTGAAGAACCCTTTCATGATACAGAGAAACTTTTAATCATGCATTGGGTTCTTTGTGTGTCCAAGGGTCTATATAGAATCGTTTCCTTTGCTAAAGAACCCTAGAAGAAACATAATTTTGAACACTTCACATCTTTGATGAATTTACAAAATAAGGGTCTGACTTTTTTGCATCTCACACACTCACAGTATTTTGCCGATAATATAATTAAATTACATAAAAATATTTCTGAACTCTTTCCCGTGACACACTCGTGATTTCTCGCCGTGAGGAGGTTGTGCTTTGAACGTTAGCAGGTGTAACGTCCTCCGAGTCAGGAGGGGCAGTATTTCCAAACAGCATCGTTGATATCAACACGTGCAGGAGCGGAGGAGGAAACGGGGGGGAAGACATGGCTGTCTGCAGCAGGCTGCCCTTGCAGCGGTTTCTCTCGGCGTCGTCTCCGCGCCTGCTCTCCTGCAGGAATGTCCAGGCGGAGAGCGCCGCTCCGGGGCCGCTGTATCCGCCGGTCTTACCGTCTCGGAGCGCTAAGAGTAAGTCTGCGAAGAGGCGCGTGCTGCTGGAGTTCTACGAGCAGCTGCGCGGAGCGGAGCCTCGGGAGAAGATCCGAGGGCTCACCCGCATCCAGAGGATGAAGTATGTCGTTTATCCGCAGACATTCGCTCAGGGAGCGGATCGGTGGTACCAGCATTTCACCAAAACTGCGTACTTGCCTGGACTTCCCGACAAATTTACCAGCGAAGCTGAGCCCCATCAGGAGCAGGAGTTCGAGGACGCTGTGCTCTCTGAGCTGCGCTCACTGGTGTGCAACGCTCTCCTGCAGGAGAACTGGCACATGAAGAAAGGCAGGACGTTCATTCACGGAGAGCAGAAGCAATATGTTAGGCCATTTGTGACCAACATAGTGTCCGGGCTTGTTCATTCTCTGGCCAGGACAAATCCTGTGCTCCGTCTGTCAAGCTTAGGTCAGTCTCCGGGTTTCTCATGGTTCTAATAGAGTTGGGCAGTATGGGGCTGTCTAGCAGTTTGGTGACTTCCCTGCTCAAACATGAGCACTGTGTCTAAAACCTGCTCTTCCAAATTCAAGGGGTATGCTCACCGTTACGGCAGTAACAGCCTTAACTCTTCTAGAAAGGCTACACTAGATGAACATACTGGAACATGGCTGTGAGGATTTTATTGCATTCAGCCATAAGATCATTAGTGAGGCCAAGCACTGATGTTGGATGATTAGTTCTGGATCACAAACTCCACTCTAACTCATTCCAGAAGGTATTGGATGGAGCTCCATCACTCTGCGAACCCTGAGAATGCAGTTGTGCTGCTCCCCAGCCCGATGCTGGGGGCCTTTATACTACTAGCTAAGGCTTGGCAATGGAAATGGTGACATTAGGCTCTTGTGCAGCTGTTCAGAGTTTCCCATTGTATTGGCAGTGCTTTTCTATGGAGAATGTATAAGCTGTGTGAGCAGTTGAACACCTGTATCAGCAGTGGGTGGGCCTTAAAGAAGCTGGATTCAATAATTCAGGGTGTCGGGAGTACTTTTGGTAAAAGTTTACTTGTTAATTGCCAGCTTGTGTTAATATTTGAGCAGGAAATGGCCAAACTGCTGGACTGAACTGAGCATTCCTGTTACATCAGTTTTCTAGCTATAGAATGTTGAAATGCTAACACAGTCCTTTCAGGTCTGTAAACAGTAAACGTAACCTGCTTTGCTTTACAGATTTTGATCCTCAGGTCAATTTCTACTGGGTGCATGGAGAGAGGACTATTCCAAGAGGACACAGAAGTGGTAGAGTTGAGCCACAAAGGTTTCAAATTGATGACAAACCTCACAGTCAAATAAGGATACCACATCAACTACCTGAGGTATGCATTTTCAATAGAGTTTGTCCAGAACTGTCACTGCTTTTCAGATGTTTATCAAAAGTCCATTGACTGAAGCCAGTGTCAGTACAAACGCAGTGGCAGATCACCTAAATACTGCAAGATGTAGCAGTAAAAACATCATGTTCATTGTAAGATAGATTGCATCTTTGAATGAGCGCTCAATGGGATGCTGTTTATATTTTCTCGTAGTTTGTGCCACTCAAGGCGGAAATATCTGCTGAAGTGCCAGTAATCCAACTTGAGCCTGACCGCCTCCCCTTGTTTCGAAGACAGTATGATAACAACATCTATATAGGTTTGTAAGAATTGTGTGATCATAAGAAATGATGCTGCTTATGATATTTCACGTTAAGGTTTTGTCTTTTGGAAAGGCTTCAGGAGCTGTATGGGTTCAAGCTGAAGATCAGGGGTGCCAGACAGGGTTCCTTCCAGACCACAGAACTGCACAGATTAGTCTTTCCCCTTGTCTGATGTTGTTGCTAATAAGCAGCTGAGTTGAATCAGGTATATTTAATGAGGGGGATGCTGAGCTGTAGCCTGTAAGGAATCCAGTGCGACACATCTGCTGTGGATGAAATGTCTGTTCTTTTAGTTATGCATGTATTTGTGATACATATCTGTGAAGTGTTTAAAAAGATAATTTTCTGCTCTGCTGTAATCCGTAAATATGGTTTAAAAACCCATAGGTGCTAAACTGGAAGACCCATGCTGCTACGGTCACACACAGTTCCATGTGGTCCCTGATAAGTTCCACAGGAACAAACTGAACAAGAAAAACCTTCCTGGACACATCGAGGTGTTCTTGAGAGCCAACGCTATTACAAGCCTATATGCATGGACGGGAGCACAAGCCATGTATCAGGGTGAGTTTATACAGATCTTGGATCTTTTATTATTCATTATGACTTACGGTTTGTCAAACAATGAATGCTAATGAAAGCTAATACTACCAGTTTTAGTGTGATGTGATGAGAATTTGCAACACATTTTTTCTCAGTATTTGGCCATAATGACATTGGTGCTGTGGAGTTAAAGTTAAATGAAACAGTGGCCATACATACAACCAAGTAGAGAGGATGCGTCAAAGTATTAAAAGTTGCACTCTGATCGTAGACTTTCTGTTATATGTTCTAGATGCCTCTTCTAATAAGTAGATTCAATAAACATATTGCTTGCACAGGTGTTAGGAAAATATATTTTGAAGCAGCTGTCCACATACCTGATATGACCACGCGTCTACAGTGGGTATCTCGTTGGATGTATGGCTTTAGGAATAACTTTGTAACATAAGACATTTACAAGAAATGGTGGTTCTTTTAATCTGGTGGTATTCCAACCTGTGTTCAAAGGCTTCTGGAAAAACAAAAGTTTTCAGTTTCTGGTCACTTCAGCTTCACATGCAAGAGAGAGGGACAGTCCATTAAACATATGGGGGTTTCTTTTGTGTGTCTGCTTGTGATATTTACAGATAATGGCAGCTTAGACAGAAAAATGCATGACTTGTGTGACTTGGGAGAGCTGTTGGCAGTAAACTACCAAACTGCAGGCATATATTGCTTTTTCACTGTGGGAAGGAGGTTCTTTAAACATTACCAGTTCTTCACTGAACATTTATAACAATTGAACCCTCCACTGAATGTGTGTTTTCTGTGGCAAGTCTCCAAAAACCTTTTTTGTCACCTTTACTTTTAGGAGTACCTCTGGCATAACTAACCCTAGATATTATCTCCATGTTCTCTTCAGGGTTCTGGAGTGAGCAGGACGTGTCTAGGCCATTTGTGTCCCAGGCCATCATCACTGATGGTCAGTACTTCTCCTTTTTCTGCTATCAGCTCAACACGCTGGCCCTCAGCTCTTTCTCCACCCCCAACAACCCCCGCAAGAACCTGTGCTGGGGCACAGAGAGCCTGCGCCTCTACGAGAGGATCACAGATGGAGATGTGATTGGCTGGGATGACAATGTGCTCAAGCTGCTTGTACAGTTTCTGCTTAACAAGCCACAAAATTAAACCAAGGGACACTCATGTGGAAAGGTGGTGAGATGCTTTCTGTTAAGGATAAATAAATGTATTACATGCCACTGCCTGTTGCACTTGGCCTTATTTAAGTTTATGCATATGGTTACATTTAACGTGTAGACCAGTAGCTCTCAAATTTCCTCACAACCAGACAGTCCAGGACCGGTTTGAGAACCAAACGGAAACTGTCTCTTTGTCACAGCAAATAAGTTGAATGCCAAAAAAATGTTATACCCCAAAATATGTAGTATTTCATACTACAATATTTCAACAGTAATTTTCTTAAACCTTTCAGAGGCTTTCTAAACATGGGTAGAACCTACATAAGGTTTTGACAAAGCTTAAGACTGCATTTAATGTTTTTCTCTGCACTGCTTGAAGACATTGAGAAAAAGATTTTCTTTCTTTGCATTTATTATGCTTATACTGCAGAAATGCATGCAACCTCTTCCATAATTAATTGCTCACTTTCCATTGCTCAAAATTATTAAAGGCTGTTATGTTAGTAGTTTTATGTTGTTTGGCAGTACAACATGTGGAAAAACAAAAGCCATAATCGAGTACCAGAATGAATTTTTAGGATAGTTAACCCAAAATCAGTCCTGTGAAAGTCATGCTCTGCACATTTGTTTCCCTGCTCTTACAGTGTTACAGAATTGGGAAACACTGCTTTAGGACAAAGATGCTTAAATGCTAACGCACTTGCACTTTATGTTTAGAAATCTTCAGCAATTAGAATTTAAAGCCATATTTATTTTGCACATTTGAAGCACAGAGAAAACTGATTGTTCAGTCTATCCTATCTATGTTGCTGTTACACACACACACACACACACACACACACACACACACACACACAAATGCTTATTGCCCATAACATTATGTTTAAATGTCATGATATGAATATAAGGTTTTGCCAGTGGAACCTAGTTTGACTAATCCATACTTAAACTGTGTGGGTGATGGAATTCTATATGGCGGCTGGGGGCATCTGTGACAAATCTGGAACTAAACTTTGTTCTTCAGAGTAACTCAAGATATCTTTTATTTTAAAAAAAAAAGCCAAAATCTTATTACATTTTACTGTATTCATGTTTAATTGCATATATTTAAATGATGCAAGGTGATTTTACAAACAAAAACACACTTATTGCTTAAGATTTTAAATGAGAACTTTGCACACTACTGTATATATTATATTTACCAGATATTGGAAAGTACTTGGAGGTGAAAAAGTGTAGGAACCCAGCGGACCACTATTTATCCAAACATTTAAAAAAAGAGCACATTTATAGATGTTATGTTGTTGGAAACATTTTACATAATATCTAGTTTGTGTTATTATTAGTATATAATATTGCCCGATATACTTGATTTGAGCAAACATGCGGTGCTTGATGGAACACATTCCGAAAACACTCTACTAACTTCAGCACCTAAGAGGATTTTTTCCCTCAACTGTTAGTATATGGTTAATTTAAATGATACACAGCAGGTTTACTGAGGGAATCATTGCTATCTCACTGATCAACCTTTCTCTGTCTTGTGGTGCTTCCTCCATCCATTCCATTTGTCTCGTCTTGCGTTCTAAAACAAATACGAGCAAAATCACTAAATGTTACTGTTGTAATGAGAAGTCATGTTGAATAAAAACCCATGGTATGGCTTCAATACATGATGCATATTTAAGAATATTACGCTAAGTTATGTAAAACCATTAAAAGAGATGCCATACTTACAGTTTATTCATCTGTTCCTGCTGCGGTCCATTATCTGTAGAATAAGACAAAACAGTATATAAAACAGTGCTCTAAGTCTTGCAGTTTTTCTCTGTGAAATACACAAATATTTTTTCCCTATGAAAGTACTGAAGCTAAGCATGCATATGATCAGTGAACTGATGATCTCACATTCCTCTGGAAAAGTTTTGTTTTGCAGTGTTTTGCAGTTTATTTTAATGCATTTACATTTTTTACAAATGCATTTACATATTTTATATCATCATTATGAATTTGTTACCAGGTGTAGTGCAGATATTAATTCCAATGAAATCCTAGCACAGGTATCAGTTATGAGCTAATTGTAGGGAAGGTATGAATTGCTAGTTAGTACTAATGCAGGTATAACATTCTTGTAGTCAACCCTTGTGCAGCTATCCTAGCACAGAAATGAACGACCAGCCAATCCTAGCACAGATATGAACGACCAGCCAAAGCAAACAACACAACAGACATGTACAGAAATGACAAAAATAACAGAGCAAAACAAAAAAGTTATGATTTTCGCAGGAGTAATATGAACAGGACAGGAATAGGAGTACATACAACAAAGCTTTAAAGGTAGAAGGCAAGTATTGAGTGAAGTGGTATGTATTCCAGTAAATTTTAAAAGAGGAAATGGATGAGCAGTGACGAATGTTTTGGGACAAGGAGTTAAAGAGCTCAGGGGCCGCAGCACTGAGGCACTGCCACCCCAGTCAGTCCTAGCGTGGACATGAAATACCAGCCAATCCTAGAGCAGTAAGGTTTCTGGTAAACGGGTAGAAAAAAAAACCCACAGTACCTGTGGTTTCTGAGTCGCCCTTCCCACTGTGGCTCTTCTTCTCATACAGAAGAATGAGTGTGATGAGGACAAGGACTTCAGCCGCGATGGCGAGGAAAGGCTTAAGAGGCTCAGTGAAGGACAAAACCTTCAGCTCCACGCGGGAGTCTGCCTGACCGATCTTGAACACCGCACTGCAGACGTATTTTCCGGAGTCTTCCTTAGTCAGGTTCAGCACAGTCAGCTTGGTCTTGTTTTTCTTCGAGTCAAGTTGGTACTTTGTGGACTCAGCGGTAACGTTTAGGAATTCCTGCGTAATGGACACGAATGATATGTTTTGTTGAAATGAACTTTAAAGTATTATGCTACCTTAAAAGGGTTTTGTGGTTCTTCTAATGAGTAAATGGCTGTATGAAGAAAACATTGAATTTTTTAAAGTTGGTCTTATTTAAGCATCTCCATTTATTAGCTTCTAGGAAAAATGTTTAATTGGTGTAGAAACCTATATGATGTCAAGGTTCTTTAAACCTTCCATATTTTCCCCATAATTGCATATCTCATTTACAAAAAAATTGTTTTTTAAGGAACCAAATGTGTTTCTTCTATGGCAGCGCATGCAGTCTGCAGGCTAAATTTTGAGGTCAGCAGTTTTTTTTTGTGGTAAAAACAAGTACTTGAGTGACCCCAAAGAGCATTTCAGATTGGGAATATTAATATTGCAATGCTGCACTTTCCAGTAACCATATTTACTTCTGCTTACAGTGAACTGCTGAGTGGTGACCATGTAGTGCTCTGTCCCAGTCTCAATCTTACAGTACCTTTTCAGTGCCATTGACTTTGTACCAATTCCAGGTGTCTGGTCCGTGATCCTTGCTGTGTTCCATTTGGCAGTCCAGTATGACTGAATCCCCAATATAGCTCACAATGGGCTTATCTCGTTGTTTAATTGCAGGGACTGGAAATAAACATACCCATAGATGTAAAGCACCACACAGTTTTGTGTTAACCCTGCTCTAGTACAACTCACTTCATCTCACTGGACAGTTGACCTATCAATGCCCTGCCTACTTTGATAGTTTCTGTTGTTAGGTTGGACAGGCTTACAGAATGTCTGGGAAAATGCCTTTCAGATGAGAAATTGCAATACATAATCAATATATACATTTAGAGTATGTTCATTTTGTAATAATAAAAATGGACTTGTTCCCAAATGTGTGCAGAGTAGCTTAAACCTAAAATTAGGTTGGCTAAAATTATCACTCAAGTAAAAGTAACTTTCCAAAAACAGTTTGAGCTGATGAACAGAAGTACCAGATCAAAAAACTGTAAGTGCTGAATAATTTATAGAACTGTAGAGGAAATCCAGCTCTTCTTTTGGTCCGTTATTCATGATATTTACACACAGTGTAAAGAGCAACAGGCATAAATCAAATCAAATCAAATCAAATTTATTTATATAGCGCTTTTTACAACTGATGTTGTCACAAAGCAGCTTTTACAAAAATGGGAAATGTCAAAAGCTGAGAAATGACTCCTTTACTCACTAATATACTTGAGTAGAAGTAATATGATTTGAAAATACTCAGGAGAGAACAAATCCATCAGCATTTTATATAAATATATACTGAATAAATGTAAATACTTGCCACCCAACTTATATCAATATCTGTATATAAATATAGAGTAGCTATGAAAAAATGTGGGTAGAGCATGGATAGGTCCGTTATGAAGCCCTTCTAAGTCTGGCGCATTACAGCAGTGTGTAATGAAGCACAGCAAAATGTGTTAGAAATGTGCAGGTATTTAACAAGGGTGCCAGCAGTCTGACAGCATACCTTTAAAAACAAAAGTAGCCTGCTCTTCATTTCCTGAAAGACTGAAGATGCACGAGTAATTTCCTAACTCTCCAATGTTGAAGCTGAAATGAATGAATGTAATTAATAGTATATCATGGTTGTTGGAGCAAAACCTTGTATCTCCAAAATGGCAACTTTACAGGAGAAGGAAAAAACATACTTTTACACACAAATGTACACACAATGTAAAGGATAACATGCATATTCAAATTATGTTCAAAACTGAAAATCGATAAAAATGGAAATACAGAGTTTTGTTCTGACAACAGCGATGTATATATACAGTGCTGTGTGAAGGTTTTAGGCATCTAAGCAAATTTTTAAACAATTTACCTCAGCAGTGAGTTTATCCCAATATACATTAGAATAAAGTCATTCATAATTCAAATCAACATAAAAACAATAAAAGAAACAAGAATTTATTGGGTCCATATTTTTCCTTGACACCTTCACAGCCACCACAGAGATCATTATTAATTAATATTCTATAAATTTTGTTTATTCAAATATTAACACTTTTCTCAGCAAATAAACACAAAGTACACAAATAAATAGATCTTGAAAATGTGTCTTGGGTGCCTAAGACCTTTCGCGCCATACTGTATATATACACACTATATTGCCAAAAGTATTCGCTCATCTGCCTTCACACGCATATAAACTTGAGTGCTATCCCAATCTTAATATGATGTCGGCCCACCCTTTGCAGCTATAACAGCTTCAACTCTTCTGGGAAGGCTTTGCACAAGATTTAGGAGTGTTTATGGGAATTGTTGACCATTCTTCCAGAAGTGCATTTGTGAGGTCAGACACTGATGTTGGACGAGAAGGCCTGGCTCACAATCACTGCTCTAATTCATCCCAAAAGGTGTTCGGTCAGGTTAAGGTCAGGACTCTGTCAGGCCAGTCAAGTTCTTCCATACAATCTCACTCATCCATGTCTTTATGAACCTTGCTTTGTGCACTGGTATGCAGTCAAGTTGCAACAGGAAGGGACCATCCCCAAACTGATCCCACAAAGTTGGGAAATCTCTTGATCTGTTGAAGCATTAAGAGTTCCTTTCACTGGGACTAAGGGTCCAAGCCCAACCCCTGAGCCATAATTGCACCACACCATAATTGCAAACAGCAATCTTTACACTTGGCACAAAGCAGTCAGACAAATACCGTTCTCCTGGCAACCACCAAGCCCAGACTCATCCTTCAGATTGCCAAATGGAGAAGTGTGATTCGTCACTCCAGAGAACTCGCATTTTATATATTATATAAATATATATATATATATATATATATATATATATATATATATATATATATATATATATATATATATATATATATTACACACATACATATATAACAATATATGTGAAAACATAAATTACAGCATATTGAACCAAATGAGCAAACGTGTTTAGACATGCCGTCACTGATATGCTACGTTATGTAGATGTGCTACTGATGTGATAATGTGCTCAACAAGGAGGTTACTGTGAATTGATAATATTAATTAGCACAACAACCAATACAACTTGTACATTCATAATGAACAATTATGTTCTTACATTAAATGATAAGAAAACCAAATGCAGCCACCGAATACTGAAACAGTTTACTAGTGTTACTATATTTCTACTTTCTTTAATATAAACATTCTTAAAAATGGCTCAAAGAATCATTTGAATGCATCTTTAACTGATTCTTCTCTATGCTGATAAACCTGTTATATATAGTTCTTAAAAGCAGTTTTTTAAAATGATTGTATATAGCAACAAAAAGGGTTCTGCTGTTTTTAATCATAGAACCTACGTCATGGAACTTTTTTTGGTAGTATACACTTTTCGAGTGCACTACTTACTTACAATACTTACGTTCCGTTAAGGATATAGTGGTCCTTGTTTCTGTATACAGTATGACTGGTGTTGTCAATTTTAGCACCATTTATTTTCCAGTAGCCAGTTACATCATGGGGTTGACTTGGTATGGCATCCATTGTGCATGAAAGCTCCTTTGTCTGGCGAGTCAGGATTTCTAGCTCTTTAACAACGCCACCTGTGTATTGAGAAATTGTAGCTTCATCAACAAAACATGACTATATAGAGCAGCAGAGTTACTGAATTATTTCAATATATGAATATCTGTTATATACGTTAACGTGATGACTTGTTAATCTTTGACTGCATAATTACGAATAGCATGGATAATGAAAATATCTTTAAAATAGTAAAAAAAGTAAAAGGATGGCACCAGTATGCAACAATAGAATTCACAATGAAAGTAAACGAATACACTGTGACAGAACATAACCACATTCATCATCAAGGCATAAAAATATGGCCAAGTATGCATAATGTTTTAAGATGACAAGCACTGTATTTATTTTAAACTATTGTATGTACAGTGTAAGAGAGCTTTAGACTTTTCCATTATATATGATTACAAGAGAAGTACAGATTAAAAGTTTGTGATAAAACTACAGATACCCATAAGTATCCCTTCAGTTACACCTTTAGCTGCCCAAAGGAAAAGAAAAATTTACCACTTTATTGTGGTCAGGCAAAAAACAACTGCTGCCATAGGGCGACACTATGCAGTAAGGGGTTAAACATCCCTTTGTCACGCTAACCTTACTGATTTAGCTCAGTTCCAGACAGGAAATTCAATAGAACAATAAAATATGAGAAGGTCAGTTTACCTTTGTGTATTTGAACAGTAACAGCATCCTCCGTCAACGTGGTGTGGGTGGACTCTTAAAATAAAAAATAAAACATCAGGAAATGGGAGAACAATCATGGCTGCACTTCTGATAAATTCAGGTATTTCCCATTTTGACCGCATGCTGTTAAGAAAGCATGCAAAGGAACACGTGTGAAATGTGCCATCACTGTGTTGAAAATATAGCAAAATAAAGTCATTTATAAAGGTCACATAACACATGAGCTTCCCAAGAAACTCTATTTACTCTCTCTTGAATTAGAGAGGGTAAATAGTCAAAGCATACTTTTGAAGTAACAGTAGAAGCACTGTGGAGCCCCTGAACAGGCCACAAGGTCGTAACATCGTGATGTACAGAGGTCAAACCAGGTAAAAATTAAAGCAGCTAAATCTCAATACTGTTAAATGAGTATTAGCATAGGATTCACAGTAACTTTGGAATTTGGCATGTAGATACGACATCAGACGAAGCTCAAAAAAAACAAAGCCATAATGGTTTTGATACAGATAGAAATAATAACATAATGACATACCTGTGTTCACCCCTAGGCAGAAGAATAAAATAAAGAGGAAATGCATAGTGTTTGCAGTAGAACTCAGAAACGTTCCTCTGTTGCTCCTCTGCGTTAGTCCGGAATAAGGCATCTCTTTCAGTGCTTCCTCTTCAGATGCAGGCCCCCTCCCCTTCATCTCGTTTACTTTCCTCCCCTCCTCCTTTCTCTCGCCCCTCCCCTCTGCTCTTTCCGCAACCATGGTGACTCTGCAGCAGTGGGACCTGCTTGTTATGTCCGTGTTTTAAATGAATCATGAGGATGGAGCAGCTGCAGCAGCCCAGCCTGTATCAAATGATTCCACTGCTAGCACAGTCACGCAGGCGTGTGTTTACCAGGCCAGAATTTAGTAGGCGAGGAGAGTAATAACATGGGATAACAATAATACATGATTACATGATTACAAAGTTCAAATACATATTCTTGGATGTCTATATTAAATTCAGTCAGAAAGGCTATTCTAGAAGCACACCAGCCACGTCTCTTTAAAGGGCCCATATCCTTCTTTTTCGTGCATTAATTTTTTCTCTCTCCTGAGGTCCACTTATGACATTACGTACCAAATAGAGACATAATTAATTTTGTGTGACCATTTTGCCTTTTCCAACCACTCTTGATCCCTCAGAATTAAACATGCTGCACCTTTAAGACTAACATATAAATCAGCTGTGTTGTGATTGGCTGGTTTGTATTTTGCCTCTTTCAAAAAACAGCCTGGGCTGAAACGCTCCTTATAACTTCAGCGTGAATGGGCAGGGCTAAATAGCTGTAGGATGAAAAGGTGGATATATGGAAATTCATTTTTTAACAATAAAATCAAAATGGGCTGTTTTTACAGCTAAAACCCATGTATGTACTGTATGCACTGGGGAGTGAATGTGTATGTCTTGAAAATGTAGCAGTGTTTGCAGGCTACATCAAACTTTTGTTAGCATGATATGGACTCTTTAACATGTGTTGCAAACAGTGAGGGTGTGAGGTGAAGAGAGAGAAACAAGACTTCAAAAACAGGATGTTGAGGGTTTTGAGAGTGCCTTTTTTTTCATTTCTGGGTTAGTTCATGATGGATAACATGCACAGAAGACAAACAGAGACTGCAAAAATGAATGCATTGAGTGTACTGGATTCAAATGTATACATTATTTCCACATGAGCAAAATATATTAGAACCCACACAATTATTGTCAACAGCAAAACCCAAAGACAAAATTAAGATGAAGACACAGTGGCCCCAAAAAGTACTTGGACACACTAACCATTTAACCATTTGTAAACTTTAACATTTGTTAAACTTTAAAATGTTAACTTTAACATAACATTTGTATACGTTTTCAGAATTTCTGCATAATTAAATCAAACTCAGTAAGTAACAAAGTAATTCAGAGAGGTTTAATTTTTGGAGAAATATACCAGAATTGTTCACAGTGGTGGTGATATTAACCAGACATCTGAAGCTTCTGAAAGCTACATCATAAAATGTTATTACCTAAAATGTTTATGAATATGCTGCCTAATGTCCAAAACAGTGTTTTACACTAGTTTTGAGATAAGATTTTGGCCTTTAATGTGCTTTTTAAAAGCTAGTCATGGTTTTATATTCTTGTATTCAATATATTCTGAAAAGGTTAACTTTTCTTTGGCCTGTCTCTTCACCAGTGACTAACATGTATTAATAAAATCAGACTGAGGGTGCTGAGGGTGCATAGGTGTCTGCCCATACTTACAGGCTGTTAATAACTATTGTTCCTCTTTTATTGTGCAACTGATTTGCCCTTTTGAATTACTGGACTTTTTGTCCGTTGATGTTGAACTGATTAAGGAGCACATCCAGAGATGGAGAAAAACAACTCCATGTATGGACATGCAGGTTACAACATATGTTAGAATGTGGTCGAGCCCCCCCTTGACTGCAAGAGGGAAGGGCTGTATGTGTGTATAAAGGAAGGAACTCATCCTTCTTCTGTGTGCTTTTGCTGAATAAACCTCTACGCTCTCTACGAGAGTGTTTGTTCCTCATTTGCACCGGGCGCTCTACCTTGGGTCTTAGCGGGATCTGCCGAGCTGGTTTATCGCTTCATTCTCTGGTTTCTGAGGGAGAACACGGTCCAAGGAGACCCTTCCTAACATATTCTTTTCAGAATTGTAGCATCCCACTACTACTGGCTTATGCTGCCATGTGAAGAGCGGCCATGCACACAAGCTCTCAGAAGGCACCACACTCGCAGTAGGAGAGGCGTGTGAATAAGTTGTTGTTAATGTGAAGGCACATGAGGTTATTGTGTCACTAGTGTTGGGCTGTTGGTTAGTCAATATGGCATCAGTATCTGCAATCAAGGGGAAGTGTATAGCTACGTAAGTGATCTACCTGCTATGTCGGCCGTTTCAGCAGCCAGTAAAAGAGCAAGTGCAATGTTTCCCATGTGTTGCTCTTTGCTGAAGCCACAACATACATTGTTTTATCATTATCAACTCAGAAGACACATGTAGGTTTATTGATTATTTTGGATGGTAAGTAAAATGGCTATAGATGCATGGTAGACATCTCAACCCCTGGTTCCTGTCAACACCTCTGTAAAGTCAGTAGGTTTCTATAGAATTAACTATTTTACATCAAACCACTCTGAATGACTTTTTACAAATCAATTACTTAATTATGGCACAAATGTGAAAACAAAATTCAAAAGGTGGAACTTCTATTTAGGCCTAGGTTCAATTCTCTGGTTGGATGACCAGGGTCTTCTCTGTGTGGAATTTGCATGTTCTCCCTGTGTCTGCGTGGGTTTCTGCCGGGAGCTCCGGTTTCCTCCCTCAGTCCAAAGACATGCAGTCAAATGAACAGGAGACACTAAATTGGCCCTAGGTGTGAGTGTGTATTAATGCATGTGTCTGTATGTCTGCCCAGTGATGGACACCCAGGCTGTTTCCTGCCCAATGAACACTGAAACAGACTCCAGCACCTCCTATGACCCAGAAGGATGAGCTGCTTAGATAATGTATCAAGCAGTCTTGTGTGGACAAAGGCTGTTTTACTACTTTACAGTGTTGTTGGTAAGCTCATTGATGGGTTCATGAACTCAGAAATGTCCAAAACATTTTAGATCCAAAGAAAAAATTTCTGTATTGAAATTTCAGTGGCAACTGAATTGTGTATGTACATTTAGAACACTCCCAAATGTGGTAATACTACAGTCAACCAGCAGGGGCGCTAATTATACAGAAGGTGATATCATTTTTCTCCATATTCTCTTTTGCACAATGCGGATAGAGAATGGTCATATTTGAAGATTGCCTTTGTTCATTTTAAAAAAACATTGTCGATTGGACAGTGCAATTTTGCAAAATCAGACTACTGAGGTCTCTAACTAGGTAACTCAAATGTTGCACTACCACAGTACACCAGCAGGGATGCCAAACACAGACTGAACACTGTAAAGCTGTAAAATGCTTGCTGATGGTTCGCTGTTTCAGTCAGTTAAAAACCACACTGTAAGTGACGGTCACCTTTATACTGACTGCAGAGAGCAGAACAGTAAGTCCAGCTTATGAAGTTTGGCAAACCTGTTCTCTCTTTTTTTGGCCACCGTCATTGTCAGTGCGTCCTTGGTGATGCAACCAGTCTGCAGGCTTGTCAGGCTGGACAGCCTCGCATTGGATTTACCCTGCAAGCAGACCAATCATGAGGCCAGGATGAACTTTCATTCACAAAAAAGGGAAAAGTACAGTAGGCTTTTGTAGGATGGCTCTTCAGATCAGAGTCATTGTGAGTTTTCTGTTGAAGAAGCAAGACCTACTAGCAAAATGTCCCACGATGGAATGTCAAGAGAGGAATATGAGGAGTACCAGAAACAGCTGGTGGAGGAGAAGTAAGTCCAACATCTCTAGTTCCTCCATAGGCACAGATTCTGAAGTCTGACTGCATTACAATACAAGGTTTTAATTTTGTGCGCTCTTATAAATAAATATACCAGAAGGGTTATTTGGAGTGAAGCCACAGGATTTCCTGAGGTTTCTTAAAGAACTTTTTAACAGCTGGTTCCAAAAAAAAAAAAAAAAAAAAAAAAAAAAAAAACATTTTAGTAAATGAGGTTTATGTTAATGTGTTTAATGTGTTTAAAGCACCTCCATGTAAAATGTTCTAGAACAAATTTAAGTGTATTTTCTAGTACTGTACATCTAAGCACTATTTTTGCATCTTTGGCCACATCCAAAATCACATTCTGCAGTGCTGTACTAAAGAATGCACTTCTATTGGTGGTGTTCCTTTTTTAGCACTCTGTCTGTAATTTGTGGTTTTGGATGCAGCCTTTATTTTTAAGAGACTGCAGGTGTCACTTCAGATCCCTTCTTCTTTCAGTTTACTCCACACTAACTGTAAGGTTTTAATTGTACTGCACAAATTACAGAAAAACTCACTTTAGAGGAATAATATTCATTTTGTAACAAAATAGATGTATATTCATCTCAGGGGTTTGTCTGTTAATGCGTAAGGCATTAATACATTTGATGTACAGTACTGTTCAAAAGTTTGAAATCACTTATCAAACTAATACATTTTATTCAGTAATAACATGCAGTGTCATTTAAATATTATAAAAATAAAATGAAATACATACAAGGTTAAACAGATGGTTTCATTACAATTTAAAGTATTTTAGGAACAACATAAGTTTAGATGATTAAAAATAGCACATTATTAATTAATAAATTGTAATCATCTATGTCTAATTAGGTTAACTATAAGTAGCTGTTTGTTCAGTGCTTTTCAAATATGAGGCATTCAGAATATTCATTTTATTATAAGTTCATTCCTGATGCTGTACAATCTCAATATGGAATTACATACAGCTCCGTTCATCATTTCATTTTGTATTTTTCTTACAGATTCCTACAAATGATTTGTAATCTTTGAAATGCTGGCATCATATTAGAATAATGTTATGTATGTACCTGACACAAATTTGTTTTTATATTATTGAAAATAGTATTGCAACATTTTAATGGTAGTTTTAATTAGTTTGTAATATCTTGTTACATTCATATTTTGGCTGACTACAAGCTGCTTACTAAATTACAGAATTTTAGTCTCCTGTACATTTTTGTATATTTTTCATTAATGTCTTAAAATGGAAAACTAAAATGAAAAGCCTGGTTTCCAGACAGGGTGGTTGGAGTCAATGCAACCTATTATCAGCCTGCAACAATACAAACTATATAATTAGAAACAAAGGAATTCAACAGACATTCATATAATTTAATCATTTCTATCCATTCTGCTCCTTTTATTCCTCTCTTGCATAAAGAATGGAAAGAGATGCTGAGTTTGCGACAAAAAAAGCAGAACGGGCTTGCCTGAGGTCATGTCTAAGAGAAAAGTACCGTCTGCCAAAGGTGAGATTTCTTACTTGAATATAAGGTGATTCCTCATAGTGCAACACCAGAAGAGCAACAGTTCACAGTACGAGTGTTACAGCTCAGTAGTACTCGTGCACCTCCAACCCCAGCAGTGCTGCATCACGCCAAGAGATTAGAGCACAGAAAAGGAATTAACAGCTTTGGAAGGCCATAAATGACCGAGAGAGTTTAGTTCATCTGTCACTGCTGAGGTTAAGCACCATGCAGTGTAACTCTGTGCACACTGGTAAACCCATGCAGACTGTTTCCAAACAGTAGCTTTAGCTGTGGAAGTTAAGAACTGGATAAAATATAAAGGGAAGCTCAGGCACAGGATATGTTTTGATTAAAAAAAAAACCAAATATGCACAATTTGCCAGTTGTTCCAAATGTAGTCAATAAGCCATGACATGGTGTTTGATGTTTTCTTCTTTAGTTTTGCACTGGAGCTAAAAGAGTAATGTAGGTAAATAACAGAAGCTTATACTTAACTACTGTGCATCATGCAAGACAGCATGCCTAAATCATCATTCTGTTGCCTCTCTCTGTAGAGTGGTTATAGACTTGCTGATGTGTTTTTTGATATTGTAGGACACACTATTATCTATAAAAATCGACCAAAACTTGTACAGAATTCAGGATTCAAGATGGCTGCTATAACTGTTTTAGCTGTACGACCACCAACACCAGTGTAAACTTGTAGAAGTGTTCATACACCAGTCATGTCTTGATTGATAGACTACATTTGCAGCAGGGGGACAATTGTGTACTGTTGGATTTCCAGCCAAACCATTGCTTTTATCTATGTTTATCCAGAATTTAAAATCCCTAATAAGAATTAGACATTAGTATTTTAAATACTATAAGATAATAAAACAGTGGGAAATAAACAAATCAGCTGTCATTTGCTTTATTTTTGACTCTTTGTAGAGTGAGCAAGATGAGATCATGATCCAGCAGGCAGGAGATGACATTGATGTGCCTGAGGAACTGATAAAGATGGTGGATGAAAATGCTCCACAAGAAGAAGAAAATCAGTCCATACTGGGTCAAATGCAGAATATTCAAAACATGGACATGGAGCAGATCAAAGAGAAAGCTCAGGCCACGCTGGTGGAGATCAAATCCAAGGCTGAGGAAAAGTGCACTGTGATGTAAAGAACCATGTAGTTGGTAATTTTACTGTAAATGCCCTAAAATACTGAATACTGCAATATGAATATATATATATATATTATATTGACTACTGATAATTGTAAACAGACTACTGATATAAACAGACTACTGATAATTGTAGAGATTGTGTGTGTGTGTGTGTGTGTATATGCCTCTACAATTATCAGTAGTCTGTTTATCCATACATATAATCTGTGGATCATGTAAGTGTTTGAAGAACACAAGAACAATGGCCTATAATAATAATAACTTTAAAAAAAGCTTTTTGTTTTTGTTTTCAAAATAAAGTTGTTTTTTTGGTGAAAGATCTGCTTCTTTATTTTCTCTTGAAAATACACTTTAATAATTATTAATACTTGATTAAATGCATGACGTGCAGTCTGAATATGTTAATTTTGCGATTTCATACCATGGCTTTAACACTGGGTGGTATGTGAAAAGACTGTATGACTGTAGGAGGGAGGAGAACTTTGAAAACTAAGGCTGGAGTTCTGGAGATTCTGCTTTATGCTACAAAGCCCCTTGATGAACACAGGTAGAACTGAGGAACAGGAATGAAGATTAGGAGGTGGTGCTCTGCCATGGTAAATAGAAGGTAGAGTACAGGGAGCTTCTGGAACGGTCATCCTTCCAAACATTTTATTTAATATACTACAATTTTTTTATTATATTATATATATGGAGGTAATACAACGGCATAAGTGAGTATTGTAAATTCTTGGCAATTCAAAATGATTAAGAACAATACAACATATAACTACTGTATAATAATCCCTGTTGTCTGTGCAAAATGTATCTTCACAGCAGAAAACATGGTTGTGATCTCTGAATAACCTAAAATGATCTAAATTTCATCTAAAGGATGTAACGTTTTTCCATATAGTGCTTGGGACTCAATGTTCTGTCTGTCAGTTCCACTGCCTGATTACATATTCAAGGCTGATTGTAAAGATGTAAGCTATTCATGAACTTATTCTGCACATCTTCTATGTCATCAGTGGTTTCAATGGGCACACTAGGTAGTGGCATGTAAGGTGAATATGGAGTATCCTCATAGTGATACGCATAATCACCATGCAGAGAGTTCCCATAGCCCCCAGCAGCGCCATGCAAGGGCTCATAGACGTTGAGGTAGGGGTTGCTGTGCTGTGGGTGGAGACAGGGGATCTGCTGCAGCAGTAGCTGCTCGGCTCCAGGGCTGGGGATGGGGCTGGTGCAGGGGCTGTGGGGCATGTGGCATGTCTGCTGGCAGCTGTTCCTCCTGGTGGGCCGGTGGAGGTCCAGCTTGGCTATAAGGGGTTTCCCGATGTCCACCTCCTTGGTCCACTGGACTTGCTCATCCAAAGATGTGAATTCGGCCTGCAGACACACGGTGAAAACCAGCTTCTCCTGCAGGGTGGAGTAAAAAAGCAGGAAGGTGCAGATTTAACTGGTGTAACTGAACATAACCAACTATAATAATATTCAAGTTTGCACTCATATTTGGGCCAGCATAAAAAAATCTCAGGGTCAACTGTAAAAATAATTGAAAAAGGAGTTTACAATTTGTATTGTCTACAGTGACGGGAAAACAAGTATTCACACACTTGTTTTTGTTATTCAGTATACTTATTAATGCTGAATTACTGCTCTGAAACTGTAACGTGGTGCGAGGAGGCAGACGCAAAAGCGACTTTTATTAAGGGCAAATCCAGGGTCGTGGTCATAACAGTCCAGGTTCAAATGGCCAACACGGATGTATGGAGAGTCAGACATGATGATAAACACAGGAAAACTACAAGGGGGGCTGGATGAATGAACACCAAACAAAACCAATAGCACATACATCAAACAACATCCCAAACAAAGACCTGCAACAACACAGGGGAAAATACAGGGCTAAATACAAGAAGGCTAACAAGGGATAACAGGACTCAGGTGAAAACACAGGTGGGAATAATCAGGGGTGGAGTCACAAAACAAGGGGCCGGACAGGGGATCAAAACAAAAAGCAGGTGGCCTAGACCAAAACACAATGGACAGGACTAGGAGGGGCTAATCGTGACAGAAACATCCATCATAACAAGAAATTAGCCTTTTGCAAGATTGTGGTTCAACTTTGGCTCATTCCTCTTGGCAAACCATCTTTATTTTCCAAAGGATATGAGGCTCCTTCTAATGGGCTTTTGCAGAGAAGCAGCCCCATATACTCGCACCACCATACTTCACTGCATGCACGGTGTTCTTAGGACCATATGCACAACCCTCATTTCTCCAAACACGACAAGTTGAATTACTGCCAAAAAGTTCTATTTTTTTTTCTTCTAACCAGAGAACACAGTTCCAAAAAAGTTCTGATTTGTGTAAATGCTTGTATGTAAATTTTAGATGTGCATTTCTATGCTTCAGTTCTTTAGCAAGAAAGCTTTGAGTGGTGTGTAGGAAGAGTGTAGATGATTGTGATGGTGTTCATCGCTTATTGCTTTTGTGTAACTGTAGTTCCTGTTGCTTTCAAGTCGACCTGCAACTCTTTTCATATGACTGCTAGTGTCTCTCTTACCCACCTGCTCTTTAGTCTGGGTGGGTGTTTTGAAATACTGCACTGCATACTTGTGTAGGGGCAATTAGTTGTGGCTCTGTGAACTTTCCACTTGCATTACTAAACCAGCTGTACTGACACATCTTCGCTCTGGCTATGTAGCTTTTTCTGTTGAGTGTTGTTTAATACGTTGTCCCTTATTATGTTTATTATTTTCTTCTCTTTCATTTTTAAAGCATAAACCTTGCTAGCCACTAAGTAGTACTAAAATGCTACTAAAGTACAATTAAATACTAATAAAATATTAGGCATCTTCACTTTCTAGCCTAAATATGAACTCTACCTTGAGCTTCTGCAGGGAGCTTAGTCTGGTGTAAAGGCAGTGCTGGGGGAGACTGCCTGACAGCAGGTAACTCCCTGTCTCTTCTGGGGTCTCTTTATTCATCAGTTTAGGGTCCAGATCCTGCAGGAAAATGCCAGGAGAACATCTTAAAACTCTGTCTATGCTACACAAAAGTCAACACAACACCGATCATATACTAATGTTTCATTATCTATTGTTCTCCATAGCATCATAAATTAGAAAAAAAAAGATGAGTAATTGAGGACATCATTTGAAAATAACTTTTTAATAAATGCATAACCTGTGTAAGGAATTGTTAGAATGAACATCTTGGGACATCTTTTTCTCAGTATGACTGAAATAGACTCACAGAGAGGTTAATGAGGTGAGCTTGACAGGAGGACATCTCCTCTGGCTTTTTCACGATGCTGGTGTAAATGACCAGCACATTGGAGAACTCTGCTGCAAAGCCCATCTTTATCTGCACGCCGCAGTCGAAGTCTAGTGTCATGCTCTCTGGTAGTTCTGGAGTACAAAACAATTTTTTATTTGTCTAAACTCACAATAACAATTCTATGCTACAAAACCCATTTACTATTGTGGCATGCGCCTGCCCCCCCGGGCCCCGACGATGACAGCCGAGAGAGCCGGCAGGAAGGCGGACCCGAATACTCAGTGGAGATTAACCTTGTTGAGGACGCCAGGGAGAGAGCCATGAGTGTGGAGAGGGCGGAGCGCCAAGCCACAACTACCTAAACATCTCTTTATGAAACATTGGCAATGTCAATATTTATTACTACACAATCTCTCACTATAGAAGAAGGGAATCTGATGAAGATTTTTTTCTTGAGATAATTTAGCATTACCATGTGCTTTAGCCCAGAGCAGGCTGTGTGCATGGGCCACGTCTGAGCAATCTCCAGGCAAGATGGGGTCAGTCAGGGAGCGTCTTTCTGACAGGCTGCTGCGGATTTCAAGAGCCTGCTTCCCTTTAGTCGGGTCAAATTGGCCCATATCTACAACCCAGTGCAAACCACACAACACACAGGAACGCACAGGTCTTATGGATCAGTATGATTACCAAATAACAAAAAAACAAGCCTGAACACCTCCTCTCTAATGTTTTGTTGATTTGCTAAGTGAAGATAAGTTAACACATCCTCTACAGAGCACAAATAAATATGACAATAATTCAATTAAACTTGTTTTTGTGTTCTCCATAAAGTTAACGTTTTGAAAATACACGGTTTTGTTAGAACAGTAACAATATAGCAAGATCTCCACACCTTCTGCCACTCTGTCCAGGAGCACAGTGATCTTTTCATCCTCCAGGAGGCGCCCTTTCAGAAACTTGATAAACACGCCATTAGTGAATCCACTCGAGCTCAACTCAAAAGCTTCAGCATCTTGACACCTTTAGAAGATGTGACAATGATTAGATGTCATTTAGAAGACTTGAGTAACCTTCGCTAACCTCATGCACTTATTACGGCTCTAAGAACATGACAACTCAATTCAATACGAGACACTGAAGACTTTAACGATAGCACTTACGTGGCATATCCAAACACGATGTTGGCTGTGACTTTCAGCATGACATTTGGCATGTCCTTATCATGAAAGTTTCTGAAATGACATTCACAGCATTTGTGAAATTTGAATAATGACAGTCTGTGTGCAAACAGAAAAAAAAATGCAAGCAATCTGGCAATAAAGACATAACGATGTCCATATTAATATACCATAAAGATTCAAGTTATACTGGCTCGCAATAAATACAACAGAATGGCTAACTGATGTTTTCTGTGAATGGCCCAATGCTTTACGGTGCCTTTTCAAAAAATGTTAAAAGCAGCCGGTTTAAACACCTTTATTTGGAATTACATAACATCTACAGCTTGAATGAAGTCTCATATATATATACACAACATTTGTTTACAGAAAGCATATCAAACATTTTTTTAAGTATGTCACTCATAAACCTTTGTAAATGTTCCAAAATGTAACAGCATCTCTTTAAATCTTTCAACAGCATTAGACATCCTAACACCTTACACATTCACAAAAGGTCACATCGCATTTACTCAGCTTGAATTAGGTCTTTGATCATATGGCTCATTCTCAAAAGCCACCACAAAACATGACCATAAATGTATTAGTGTCATAAGCATCAACACAAATATTAAATGTTCATATTATAGTATAGATTGTATAGTATAGATATTATAGTGTAGATTGATTAGAGCTCTATATGCTACAGCAAAAAAGTTTGTGGAGTTTTACTGTTTGAAAGGTTTTGGCATTTATTTAACTGAAATTCTCATTACTGAAATGTGCCCACAAATGTGTTTGTCATTACTGATATTTCAAATTTTTTCCTTCATTGCTGCTACCATGAGTAATTTTACAGTGGCTGAAAAAACCCAACACAAAATCAAGCTGCAAATAAAAAAAAGCTCTTTCATCAAAATGGCAACACCAGACCTACAATTCACAAACACACTGCAAATAAAGAAAATACAATACAGTGGAAATATTCCTTGGATGGAGCCATTCAAACTTTTCAATTTTACGCAGCATATGCATTCAGTGGTAAATGTAACATTTACTTGAACAGATGTCTAATATCACAGTATCACATATCAGAGTGTAAGTGTAAAAGCAATACCAGATATGACTGATGACAGCTATGACATATCACATAGCTGACTAGCTGGCCAAGTTAATCAAGTGGCCACGGTCTTATCAGATTCTGCCACTGATTTTCCCTCACAGATAATCCATTCCCTTTGTGAGTCTTCCAGAAACATTTCCATTGTGTTGCGGATCATGTTGTGTTGTGACTGACCACAGAGTTGCTAAAGTGTTTTTTTTTTGTATCAGTAGCTTGTTTCTGAAATGTAGCACAGGTTAAGTCATTTTGATGAAAGCATTTTCTAAATTTTGTAGTGTGTCCAGGAATTTGCAGCGCATTTGTAGCTCTGGTGTGGTTGTGTTGATGAAAGTGTTTTGTGAATTTGCTGTTTTCAATTAGAAAAAATGAGTTTGTGTTACTTTTAACTTTTTACTTTAATATTTCCCTTGTAAACTGTAAAGTCATGAACCAAAAAACAATTTGGCACAAGTAAAAACAAAAAGAAATGTGTTGATGTGTTGTGGCAGTCATAATTGCATACCACCATGTATTGCAATATACATAATAATACAGAATGTAAAAATAATAATATATATTATTTACAGATTTATCTCCAAAGGTTACTGGAAATGAGAAGGTTGTCACTTTAAACTGGAAAGTATTACTAAAAATCTATTTAAAATTGGTTACGTCATTTTTGATCATTGAGTCGGGAGTCATTGTGTGAAAAAAATAGCGGAAATGTGTTTGTCATTTTTTCAAGTTGGGTTACAGTATTTGTCACGTTTGTGAGAAAAACTCTTACATTTCACAATTAACAAATGCAAATTTTGGCAATAAATATTCCCTAACTAGAAAATATGTTTTTGCTACAAACCAGAGCCTACCTTTTCCTGCACATATCCAACAGGAAGACATTGAGACCAGTCTCCTTTTCTTGCATCAGTTTCAGAATGCTCTGCACACATAAGCAGTTGGCAGAGCGGTAGGGGTTTGGAGCATCAACAGGCACCATGAAGCTGTTCCCAAAGTTCTCATAACCATGTCCAGCATAGTACAACAAACCTAAAGAAAGGAAAATATGTTTGCACAATCAGTTAAACTGAGAAACCAAGAACTGTAGCTTGAAAGTAAGAAACTAGCAGCGCAGCATAAGACAGAGCAATGCCTTCTTCCAAATTTCACAACTTAACCCCTTAAACTGCAGGCTCATTATCAGTAATTGCTATGAATTATGCAGTAGCTACTGTGAAACAAGTATGTGAGTTATGTAATTATGAGTGGAAATGACATCCAGTCCCTTAGAGTTTATCTGATTGACAGATAAATCAGATGTGGCCAAAACACCAACAGATCTTTTGAGCACTCTAACAAACAAACTGTAAACATTAAATTCTGACTGTAACAGATTTTAAGTAATGATGATACACACAATATACATATTTTATCACTATAATAATAACATATCATCATACTGTTCACCCTTAACTGAGTTCTCCTTTATATGAAGCTGTATTACCATAAACGCCTTTGTGCAGCAGGGAGAGGAACTCCTCCACTGCATTGCGCATCTCTGACTCAGTCAGGTCCAGCAGGGAAACCACTTTAAAGTTCAGCTGGCGAAGCAAGTTCGTGAGGTCATACACGTCCACCATGGGTGCCTTCAGCTGAGGATGGTTCTGATACGACATGTTCCCAATGAGGAGGGCCACTTTGTCTGTGGCTGTGGGGAAAAATTGGCATTAAAACATTCATTAAAACATCAGTTTTCATTAAAAAAAAAAAAAAAAAAATCAGTAATGCAATGCTGTACATCCATTTGTAAATGAATGAATATGAAAATAATAACAGCTGACATATAATGGAAAATCCTTTATTAAGGAGATATTGATCATAGTATTACATTAATTTTTCATGTATGTGTAAAGCCCACTCCCGACAACTTATGAAAAAAAGAAAATTCTCAAGAGTGGCCTATAATGTGCTTTGGAACAAAACCCTTCAAATAATTTAAGGTACAAATGACAAAATGTTTAAAGTTTTGTAGAGTGCATTTCCGCATTGCTCACCGTAAGGCTTCTCGAGACTGTTCACTGGAAATGAAACCCAGAAAACCACAATTATTAAGAACAATTCATACTGAGAAGAACATTTAAGGATTAAATGTAGAAGGCAAAACACTTACTTGGTCCAAAGGCAACAAAGTCATCTAGTGAAGAATGAATACATAAAAATGAATACATACTTTTCATTTCAGTATCAACTAATGTAAGATAACAGAACTGAGTGAAGAAGGGAAAGAAATGATCAGCACCCAAATGACTATGTAAATGCCCATAGAGGTTATTAGAAGACCAAAGAAATCTGAATACTTGTTTAGAAAAACTGCTTACTTCATTAATAAAAACATTTATGTATATTTATTCATGTATAGTATGTACTAACACTAACACTAAGTAACCTGGTTACCTTACAATTTTAAGTTAATTGAACTTCAAATATGTGAACCACATGTTACTGTTAACTAAAATTACTATTAGAAGTTCAATTTTAAAAAGTTTAAGGCAAACAACGTTGGTTTTACAATAATATCTAATTATCTAATTATATCTAACTATACCGCTACAGGCTACCAGGCATGTTTTCCTTGCCCTTAATTTAGAAAAAAAAAATCTTTAAAAACTGTCAGCATTTGCACGGCCTAAAAGTTGAAAAAAACTGAAACCATGATTGTTAGTCAAACTGTGCGAACAGAATGAAAGAACTGTATTTCACCAGGATTTGACACATGCACACCATGCTGCTCAATACATGCACAAATGACTGTATCTCACCACCACATCCTGCGTTTTCAACAGAAGTTCAGGTCTATGGTGAAGGCATTTACAGTTGTTACATCCCATGAACCAGTCAGCAAATCATTATGAAGAAATGATATTGAGAGCGCATGAATACCAGCAGAAATGTAGAGGAATCACATTCAAGCATGCATTCAGCACACATTGCTCACAATTTAGATCCAGATTCAGATTTTCTGAAAGGAATTAAAGCCCAAAGTTCCAAGACAAATATAAAGAGACAGTACTTCTTACTGAATACCTTCAGAACATTCTGTAGCCTCTGAAAACTGGAAGGATGTCCTTGGCCCTTTTGTTTCAGATTAAGAGCAGTTAACTTTGAACTGATCTCTACATACAGTAGAATGGTATAGATAGCAAAGCTATCATAGCTTATTAGGTTCAAATTGTTGCAATGTATTGAATTTACTTGATTTAAATGAGTTCATTTCCAAATTAATGAAACACATTACATCAATATGATTGTTGCCAAACGTATGTAAACCTAAAGGCAAACATGTTCATGTAAAGTATTTCATTTTTGTGGAAATTGTATATTTTTCAGCGTACAAACAACTGTAAATGTAATTTTCAACAAAAAGCCAACATACCTACGAGGACATCTACTTCATTACTCCATGTCCGCTCGTTGTTGAAGCAGATTTCACAGCGATATCTTCCCTGGTGCTCCAATGACAAATACGAGATCTAATCCAACCACAAAAACCCCCCATTTTCTTTAATGAGTATATTTCAGGCCATTATCTCTAATACTATGCTAAATACAGTGTTGTCATTCCCTTGCATGCAAAAGGTGTCACTATATTAAAACTGACATAAAAAGTGATGCATAACTTTTTTCAGTGCACAACATTAACTGCAAGAAAAACATTTCATATAAAAAGGACATAGAAGTTTACTTTACACTGCCCTCGCTACAGCTTATACAGGAGTCTAAGGATTGGAAAGCTGAGCATTGTATAAAGTAACCTACAACACATGCATGTGTTCAACTGTAAAAATAAATTAGCATGATAAAAAATTATGGCTGACTTACTTTTGAGAACTAACTCATCTTACCATCGCATAGCCTATTTCACAACGTAGCTCATAGAGCAGCGCTGCTAAAAGTACCCTGTTTGCTGAGCAAATAAGCCTATCACAGCAAGATCTGCTGATTTACAAGCCTCAGAATGTCAAAAAGCTGGGATTATAAGGGGCTTAGAGTTTTGATCTGCTGTGAAGATGTAGTACTGTTCAATATGTAAATATGTCAAAAATAATTATACTCATAGCTTTTAACAACACTGCACTGTATGTGGTCCAACTTATCAAACCTCAGACAAAATGTTATTTATTATGTATCATGAACTGTGAAAATGTTTTCATGATATTAATTCATCATGGTCCCAAAACCAAAACCAAATCTCTGAGAAAGTTTAATAAATATATATAAAAGAAAGAGTGCATCTCTACTCTCTTACACTGAACTTCCTCTTGGTGGCGTTCTTAACTGGAACCCCATTTCTGTACCACTGGTAGTGTGGCAGAGGCCTTCCCACAGCCCCACATTCCAGATATAGAGCATCTCCAACCAGCAAGGACTGTGGCTTAGGCTGAATCACAACCCTCAGGCGTCCCTCAGAAGGAAGAGACATCAACCCTGTGTGGCATTAAGCAATAATGACTCAAAATAGTATTAAATTGGAAAACAATCTGTGCAGATTTGGTAAAGCACAAATCTGATTTACTGAATTGGCATCAGCATGATACTGATCTTATTAAACGGATCGGACATTGTTCAGGTGATTGATCCACATTTTATAATGTTTTTTAGTTATGGTCAAGATGAACCTGTAACCATGCAGTTTCATAAACCTTATAATCCCTTGCAGTTTAGTCGGTTAAATCCTCTTTCATCCCTCTTTATTAGGTAAAAGCAAATAACAACTCACCATATGTTGGCATAACATCAAGCACGTCCACCTGAGCCCAATGGCTAAACTCAAAGGATTCACCGCAGTTCACCCTGCAGATATAGAAACCACCATCTCGGAGCTGGACAGGACTCACTATGAGGTCTGGTGAGGTACTTCCAGGAACCTGAAGGAGTTCATTTGTCAACTGATTAATTTGAACACTTACCAATTCATTTCACCTAATAGGACATTTTTGGTAGTAATGTACCTCTTCTTTTGCCTTGAACCACTGGTACTGTACGGTGGAGGTTCCAGCAGCATAGCAGCTGAGGCGAATGCTTTGTCCAGCGATCACAGCTACAGACTGAGGCTGGACGAGGATTTGAATCCCTGTTTATAATCATTAAAGTAAAAAGGAGTGAATCAAAGCTAAACAGATACATTGTCCGCATCTTATAGCAAAGTGAACAGATTACACCACTATCACATTCTTACTGACGCTTACACTGTTAAGTACTGCCAGGATTTATACAGTACTTTTTCACAGTATGGGACTGTATGGAAGAGAAACAATTCAAAGCGTCAGAAAACAGCAATTTAGAAGAGTAGGTTCATTCTTTGACACAACAAGGGGCCTTTTTTTGCACAGGTTCCAGAAAATGGGGTACAGTAAATCTCTGTGAACATAATCTAACTGGTAGCCAGTAAACTACTGTAATTTGTAAGTTATTTAAAAGTTTCAGAATACTTATCTATTACAGGATCATAGCAACATTACAACTGTTATGCTACTATGTTAATGCAAGTCAAACAGAGGCAGATCATGTACCTGATTTAAGGCACTGAATGGCTTCACTGTGTCCCATCATCTTCAGAAACTCTACCAGGTTACTCAGCGTACAGCCTCGATCTCCCATGAGCCTCAGCAGACTGCGGGAGGGGCTGCCCTCCACCTCCAGCACCTTCAGAGAGCACATCTCCATATCATCTATACTGAGAGATAGAAAGAGAGAGAGAGAGAGAGAGAGAGAGAGAGAGAGAGAGAGAGAGAGAGAGAAGCACAGAAGCACAGAAGAGAAACAGAGAAAGAAGGAGAGAGAGGAAGAGAGAGTGAATAAAAAAGGAAAGAAAGAAAAAAGAAAGACATGCATAGAGAGATTAAAAGAAAGAAAAGAAGTAAGAAAGAGAAAGAATTGGAATCAGAAATAAAAATATGACTGAAATGGCTCAAAGAGAGACTTACTAACAGCTTTAACCGTGATTTCACAAGAGCCAGCCACCTCACCAACCTTGTGGTTGAACATGCTGGTCAGAACTGAGATCTTACCTCACTTTGAAGCGACGGTCACTGTTGACAGTCTCCCCAAGCTTTCGCCATCCTTTACTGTTGGCTTTATCAAGAGACTCACAGAGCCTTTTCAACACAGATTCCTTCAGGAAATTTATGTTCAGTGAGTTGTCATGCGAATCCAGAGACATTGTTGCCACTTTTAAGGTAAAAATGAGCCAATCTGGCACAGAGGAGTCCTTCAGGTGACTGGGTTTAGCCGACCACCTGCAAAGCAGCAACAGTTAGCACTGTAGAAGTAAGCGTTTAGGTCTTTTCTAGTGCAGGCTGAACACCGTATAACGACGCTGGAGAAGGAAACATCTTGAAAGGAAAAAGAAGAAACCACCATTCAGCACAAATCCACTCCTCACGTTTTGAGTAAACGCAGGTGCGGATGACTGAACTTACCTCAGAGCTAATCAAAGAAACTGAAAAGCATGAAGAACTGTCGATACATAGTTGTAGTTTCCTTGCACGGACAGTTGTGGGGAAATCCACTTCACCTCAAAACATGTCTACGTTTCACGCTAAGCTCCACTTCCTGATGTGACTGTGACAAAGGTGTGTGTGTGTGTGTGTGTGTGTGTGTGTGCTCAATCTTTGCTCAGAAGTGAGAATACACGAGCACCCCACACTGAGAGTGAAAACTGCTTCAGGAACTGTGAGTCATATTATTCTGCCTTTTAATGATTAAAGACCAGGTTCGTTTGATTTGGCCTCCTGGTACTTTACTTTCAGGATTAAACTCAGCTTCGAGTAGTTTAATCTTATGCCATCCCCCCCCGCACCCAAAGACCACCAGCCGAGTGCAGGTCCCCGTAGCTGAATCTACAGCGCCATTGTTTCGAGGTAGTTTGATTCCCACACGTATTCCGACAAACCCCGCCCACTGCGCTGCGATTGGCTACTACAGTGACTTCCACAATGATTGGCACACCTTGAAGGCTATATATATATATATATATATATATATATATATATATATATATATATATATATATATATATATATATGCACTTTCATGCACTTTCAACACCAGTAAAGTGTATTACACCAACACATTTACTGCCAAAGGTAAATAAACTATGTAATATTTAATTCGTGATATGTAATATTCCATTAATGTGGAAAAGATCAAGACGTTTGAATAAAGTAAATTCATTAATCATTCAAATTCAAATCATTTTTTAGCGCATGGGCTTGGTTTAACACTGAAAATATGAACGAAATCTATCATTACCATGGTCACAGGGGCGTCGCCTGGGGTGGGCTTCCGGGGCTTCAGCCCCGAATGATTATCCAGTAGCCCCGAACCTTTTCGCTCAGCTGTACTATTAATGAGGAGGCCAATGCTGCTGTGAGAATAGTAAATCTCTTAACGCCAATCATAGTGCCGCTTCAAGGATAAAGTTCCGCCTTTCAGGAGAAACAGCCAATCAGCTTGCTGGTTTTGCGGGCGCGGAGGAGAGCCCACCCCCACCCCCGTGCGGGAGCGCACATGTGCTCTAGCCATTTTTGGCAGCAGGTTGCAGGTAGCTGACGGTGAAAGAAAATGGATATACGGCGTATTTTCAAGGAGAAAGGTAACGGTAGTTAACTATGTAAACTGTGATGACATTGTTTGTGGAGCTCTGATAGCTGGTTAAAAACACACGTCTCCGAATCAAAACACACAGATCAAACCCACTGTGTGCTTAATAAAATGCAGCTTGTCACTAGTCAGCTTCGGAATTAGTTAGATCCTTTAGTAAAAGCTCACTATCTTTAGGTCACCAACAGTCATTCTGCAGAATTTGTGCACCCTTTGTTAAATTTTAAATCTGTTGAATAAAAAAATATATATTATAGTGTTAAACATTATATATCAGGGTACGTATTGTAAAAAAAAAAAAAAATATATATATATATATATATATATATATATATATATACATATATATAAAATTGGGCAGAGCCCCGGATCTTTACATACCCAGGCAACGCCCCTGCATGGTCATATATCCTTTTAAAATCTATTATGAACACTTTTTTCCTTAATTATTGACACTCTTGCTAATTTGCTTTTTGCACCCTTCTTTTGTCAACGTAACGGCACATAATAGCATAATAGCATATGATGCTGGATGAGTTGAGAGAATGCTTAAATCTGAGATCTGAGACCAATCCTTTGTCCAAAATCTCTTCAGATCATTCAGAGGTCAATAATATTGACCAATAATATCATGTGTAGCCTCTCCCTCAGACTACATTCACACTCAGCCAGCTCCCTGCTAATCTGTTTCACTTGGAAATATGCCACAGCATGGAAGGAAAATGCGTTATGATTTCTGATACATTCATTGTAGTAATTGCGACCCATGCTTTTATGGGAAAAAGTCTAGTCTAGTTCAGTCTAAGTTCAAGATCCCAAACAACAGGACATTTTTATAGCCTGTTCTTATTTTCACTAAGGATGCCAATCTCAACGCAGAGGGCGGGGCTTGTCCGAAAACGGGTGGGGAAACAGAGACGCCTTGGTTTCGCATTTGGGTTGATTTTTTTCCTCCACTTCCTTCTTGCGGAAAGCAAGCTGAGCTCCTCATTTCTCTGTCACGGTTGTGTTGTGACCGGAGAGGACGTGCAGAACAGAAACAGCGCTCACTCGCACTGAGGAGCTACAGGTGCACACTCAGCCTGCTGGGATTTTCCTGTCGGACACTCTGGACACACTGACCTGTGATAAATAAGGTAACGCATGTTGTAATGTATGCACCATGCTGTAATAAAGTGTTTAAAGGCTCACCATCGGTGAGTTTAGTTTATTCTGAGTTGTATAACATGAATGAAAACGTTGTGGGTTTAGATTTTTCTTCAATGTTTTTTATATGAGCTGTTATATTATGGGTGCTGTGAATTTGCCTTGGCCTTGGACTGTTATTCTTTAAGACCAGAATTGGCCTAATTGTTTTTAAATGATCCAAAATGTATTAAAACTAAAATTCATTCTTGCATTAACTTCCAAGATAAGCTAAGATTGTTTTTACATTCTCCTGCAGACCTACCTAACACACACACACACACACACACATCTACGTGTGTATGTATGTATATATACATATAAAACAAAAGAGAAATTCACAAAGTGGATTCATACCAGAAGACATGCTTAAAAATCAGCATCATATAGCAGATGAAATATAACATTTATCTCTGGAGTATTAAAATGTGGTAGAATGAATAAAATGCTGATATTCTAAACTCAAATTTGATATATTTGCTAAAATGCTAAAATATCTGCATTTTATTAACATTTTATAAATTTTACTGCGTTTTAATCCTAATTAAAATCCTGCATTTTAATATATATACATCCATATATACATATGTGCATGTATGTAATGCATATATCGCAATTAACACATCCTCTATGGAGAACACACTTAAATACGACATTTTAATACACAATTTCTATTTATATGCTGAGTTTAACATATTGGGTAACATAAATCATACAATATATATCGTGCCAAAACTTTTACACAGCCCAGAATTTTATGTTTTTTATTTATTTTTTTTATTTTCCAATATGTCAAATCTAGAATATAAACAGTAGTTGTGCATTACAGTGTGCAGAAGTATGTCTTCTGTAGTGGGTGTGTTACCTTATTTTCACTTAGAATATCAACAACAGGTTGTTTGACCAGGGGGCCTAAACTTTTGCATACAAGCATGTATGTGTGCAAAGACTGGGTGATTTGGACATCTGTTATGTGACCTGTCCCCACCGTAACCAAGACAATTTCAACCACTGGGGGGACTTTACTCCCTTGTGGAAGATATGGGAATTGAAGTAAGCTTAGCTGGTTTGATTGCACTTCGCACAGAAACAGTTCCTTTGAATTTGGCTACCTTATTAATATTATTAACACCTTTAATCACTTTTGGAGGCTGATTTGCTGTTTCCCTCAGTCATCATTGTGTGAGTAACGACTCTGGCTGCCCGACTTTCTTCATCAGCCAAGCTGTTGTAAATAATTAGTGCTAAGCAACGGTAAATTATTCATACCTTTTAAAAGATGAATGCTCATTCACACATTCGATTAATTGAGAGAGGAGACTGAGGGACTGCATGTGTTTGTGTGTGTGTGTGTGTGTGAGAGAGAGAGAGAGAGAGAGAGAGAGAGAGAGAGAGGGGTTAGCATTATTTTATTGTGTAAATGATCTTGACGTCAGTGGTTAGTCAGAAACTGTGCTTCAGACTCACAACTTAGAGTTCACATAACCATACACATTCGTAAAATATAAACACAGCAAAAAGGCTTGCAGCACTTTACATTAGTAGTTACATAATGTTTGCCTTAAAACGATTGTAGTGAGTTGGCAAAAACATATTTGATATCTGAAGTTAATTTCATTAGTTTTACACTGGAGCTATGAGGCTAATATAATAGGAGTTTATGCCACTTAGTAAGATTTAGGGTGACATAGACTTCCCTTGCTTGCTAGCTACATTAGTCTTGTATCTCCTGTGCTTTGGGCACAAAGCATGTTTTGGCGATTGACTACGTTTGAGTTAAGAAGAAAATTGTGTTATTTTGTTTTTTCGGCAAACCATTCCTTTAAACTGTACTTGTCATGTGGTCATTGAAACAAGCCAAAATAGAAAGTGACCGTGACTAAATGTTTTTGAGCACAGCGCTAAATTAAATCTGGACTTTAGCCTACTTCCTCCTTGAGATAAACACCTATTATTGACGATGTGAAAGAGATGCAGCTTTTGTCAGGGTTGCGTAGAGTTCATCACCTCTGTTTGGATGAACATCATGTCTTTTTGTGTGTGTTCGTTGTCTCCACTGATTAACTACTCATTGTGCTCTTCGTTTTATCTTTTCTGTTTTCATTGGTCAGTTTTCTCCACTGTCCAGGCAGAGGTAGCTGAAGAGAAAGTTGGATCTTCATAGCTGGAGAGAATAAGAAATATATATTTGCATATATACACTCTGTATCAGCTGCTGTAACATCACAGAAGGTTAGAATAAGTGAAAAACATGTTATACATCCTTTATCTTTCTGGACCATTCCAGTGTTTTTTAAACACAAGCTCATCCTCTGCAGGGCACCTGGATTATTCAGTAACTTTCCATTAAGTGCTATACCTCTGGGCTCTCCACGCCCAGTTATCTCGTCTGAGTGACTTCTAAACTACAACAACCTTGTACATTTCCACAGGCTCAGAAACGAAACCTCAGCTGTCAGTCTGTTCCCTAATGAAACTGTGTGAAATCACTAAATACTTTTATGGTTTGAGCTGATGAAAGAATATTACTTTTTGTTTTGCTATTGTTTATGTCTTTGTAATCAAAGCCAAAAACCTCCTTGTTACCACACAAAGTACACTGCTTAAACTAAACTAATGAAATAAACACACACACACACACACACACATACATATACATATATATATATATATATATATATATATATATATATATATATATATATATATATATATATATATATATATATATATATATGTATGTGTGTGTATATATGTGTGTGTATATGTGACCCTTACCATAATTCTGCTTGTTTTAGTAGATGATTGGACATTCCACTGTCACTACCAAAACAATCCTAATACACAATTTTAGTCAAATTTGAGCGTAACTCAAAAACACTAGCTAGTATTTGACACAGCTTTCAACAGCTGTGCACACATAAAATTATAATATCATTCATTGAAACAAAAACATTTACAAAAAATGTTTGACAATTTATAAGAAAACACACTAATTTCCAGGCTTTGGGACACATTTACTTCAAAACAAAGGGGTTTAACTGCTCACCATGTGGCCATGAGGGACAGGGATGCAGTCTCACTTACTGCCTAAAATTCAGGGGT
This sequence comes from Pygocentrus nattereri, assembly GCF_015220715.1. Taxonomy (NCBI): domain Eukaryota; kingdom Metazoa; phylum Chordata; class Actinopteri; order Characiformes; family Serrasalmidae; genus Pygocentrus; species Pygocentrus nattereri. Next base: position 15,000,956 of record NC_051230.1, read on the forward strand.
GTGGCTAAAACAAGGCTCTTCCCATTGGCTAAAACTGTTTCAGTAGTGACGTGAAGATGTGGGACAGCGTTTAAAAAAAAAAAATTATCTAAAACTTAAACTCTTGAAAAATCTAAATCTGTTAACTTAAAAAGAAATTTAACATCTTTAAAAAATATGTAATTTGTTTTTTAAAAATCACAAATTTTAATTCAGGGGTTGGAATTTGGGACAGACACCTCTTAAACATTCCCTATAAGTGATAGTTTTATATATATATATATATATATATATATATATATATATAGCCTGTCCTTGTAAATATGTAGCATGTGAATATTTATTTGTTTTTACTGTGATATATAGACACAAAATGAAAAAGAGTAGAAGTTGATTTTAAAGTATTTCTGAGATTTGGATTAATGAAAAATATTGCTTATATAATTTCCAAAACTGCCTTTTGGAATGTCTGAAAACATTAGATGTAAGACTCGCATAAGAAAAGAGAAAGTAAAAGGAAACAGGAGTTTTCAACACTGGAGTTTAAAAAAAAACGATTACAAGGCTCCTAAGCCCAAGACCACCAAAACTGTCGCCATCAATTAAACAGTGATTAAAGCTTTTGTCTTTAAGAAAAAATTCAAGCTCCGCTCTTGCTTCTTGGTTCTTAAAACAATCCACAGGTGTTTCTGTCCATCCTTCCAGTGTGAATAGACTCCCCAGCACTATGACTCTGAAAGGGTGCTTAGTTGTTAAGAAGCCATTACTGAAAAAAGGAAATTACCAATATAAAGGAAGAATATTAGCAAATACATGAGGCTGCTGGTGTTTGAGATTACTTGCATCGTGAGAAACAGAAAATGCAACCAAGTTGAAAGATTGATTATTGTTCTTAATGGCCATTTTGTCTGGACGTTTAATCAATAAAGAGGGGTATCTGGCTTTTGCAGAGCACTGTATGCTGTTCAGTACTTTGCAAACCAAATAGCGTCATCAAAACTCTGCCATATGCTTTTCTCAGAGATGCCCATAAAGCTTCCTATCTCAACAAAAATCTTATGCAAGCTATATCCACTGACAACAGTTATCACTTGTAAATTGTAACCACATTATTTTGAAATATTGTTTGCTTGAAAGTGCATAAGCATATTTATTAATTATTATCAATCAAGTGCATGTTTGTGACTCATATCCAAACACAGAGTGCAGTGGTGTTTACACATGCTAAGCGCTTGTTTTCCACTATTAGACTGATGTTTGGTGACAAAACAGTCCTACAGCTGGTGATATGCTCCATGTAGACATCTCCTTAACTCAACAAGTGGCTGCGTCCCATCTGGGACCGAGGCAACATGTGGGGGGACACTACACTAGCCCTGGCTGTGATGATTGTACTGCTCTGGATTCTTCCTTGCAAAAGTGAGTGCCAATTCTTTAACTAGCATGACAGACTTTTGTTGTGTAAATGATGAAAATGACTGAAAAACATAATAAGACCGGGGCTGGTATTCATATGTTATGCATGCAGGTTTACTATTATGAAGAGTTGTTTATGGACATACTGAACCCATTCAAGCAAACATCCATCACAATTTTAGTTAAAGAGCCCATATCGGAAAACCTTGCTGGCCTCCTTTGATGTAAGATGTAAACATTGTTAAAGTTTCATAAAACCCATATGGTCCATATATGGAAACTAAGCTGCAAAAACAGCTTATTTTTGTGATGTCACAGACTGATACATTTACATATCTAGCTATCCGGCGTACGAGAGCTTAGTCACACCGATTAAAGCTTTAGTTATAAGGAGAGTTTCAGTTTTTTGGGTGAGACACAATGCAGGACTGCCAATCAGAACAGAGATCATTTACATATAGCCGTCATAAACGCGCAGTAACAAAAAGAGCCTGTTCCAAGGGCTAAAGAGACATTGGAAAATTGTTATGTAAAAATGCCTTATGACTGGTTATGGTGTACAAAAATACAATGACATTATTGGTGAAATGAAATTAGTGATGAAATATAAAAAAAAATAGGATATGGGCCCTTTAATATTATTACATTGCTTGTTTGTTACAACCAGTTCAGCCAGTGTATGAATCTAACTTACTCAGTGGGAAATGTATTGAAGATTTATGTTCACAATAACACAAATATTATATATATTATATTTAGCCATATAATACTCTGCATATACCTCTGGCTTTTAAAAAATGTTTTGAGATGAAGCTAGTCCTAAAACATATTATAAAACAATGTCTGAGGCACCAGGCAACGTATTCATAACCATTTTATGTAATGACGTCTTTGATGTAGCTTTTAGAAGCATTTAACTTATCAGACATCTGGTCACCACCACTGTGGACGATTCTGACTCTGTAAGTTTCTCTAGAACAGAGCATTTTACAACAAACCACTCTGAATGACATTGTTTACCCCATAACGAGTTAATTGTGCAGACATTTTGAAAACGCTATGGAATTCCCCTCTGATTGCATGTAATTGCTGCTGGTGATCTGGCACAAGCTTAATGATTTTTGCCATATGGTGCTCGTAATCCCTTTTAAGCAGATTTATAATACTTAAGATAATAGAATACACAGACATTTACATTACTTAAATCTGTAAACAGTGCGCTGTAGGCTTTAGGATTTTACTTGGCCCAGTCAAGTGAAAAGCTATAGACAGTTTTGTGCAGACGGAAAAAATGTCAAAATGTTTGCGTATCAATGTGGCTGAAGCACAATGGATAATATAATAAAGTAGCAGTATAATAAGATTAATCACTAATTGAATAATAGAGATAAAACTAGAAAACTGAATTAGATAGATTAGTCACTAGACTGACCAGAAAATTGTCCTTTAAAAGAAAAAACATACTGTAGCACTAAGGACAGTGCCTGTTTATTAGTAAATTCAGCATGTATAAATACTCAGAAAAGAACATTTTTCAGAATTTTTTCTTTGATTCAAGGCCATAATGGCCATTTATTGCTATGTGTAACACTAGGCAATTGACTTTTCATGACAGAGCTACCAGGATTACTTGATTAAACAATTAAATCGATTTTAAATATATTAATTACATTTAAATTATTGATGAATTGATAGTGATTGTTATAAGTTTTTCACTTTGCTTCAGAACTATGCCCAGTCTGGGAGCAGCACAGCATTGCCAGCAGACCAGCAATACTTTGGGGTATAGTAGTAGTAGTAGTTTGGGGCTAAGTGCCTTGACCAAGGTCATTATAACAGCTGTACTCTGGTCAATCCTCGGATCCCTCTTATGCTGCTAGGCTACCAGTCCACCAGTTAGTTGCAAGTCAATAGTGACAGCTCTGCATAAATGACATTGTAGTATTCATACTGTAACAATGCTCTATAATGGGCTTCGTAGGTCAGTCTGCACCAGGAAGACCCAAACTCACAAGCTGTCGCTCTACTGAGAAGGAAACCTTCACCTGCTGGTGGGAGCCAGGGTCCAGTGGAGGTTTGCCCACTACCCAACGGCTGTTCTACAGAAAAGAAAGGTGTGTGAGTATAGCTTTAACTTTCACCCAGATGTTCAGGGCCAAGTCTGTTCCTTAATGATTTACCATTGCCCCCTGCAACTGAGGTGGTCTGAAAAGTTTGCATGTTGTCTGTGGTTCTGCAGTTCAGCTCAACCATAAATAATGGTTGTTGTTTCTGATGGGCATCGGCATTTTTAAAGTTTAAACATAGATCATGATTGTTCTTGCAACTTACTGTGGTAAACCATGGAAACCATGTGGGGACATTTAAGAAAACATGCCAAACATCTTCATATATGATCATTTTGTGAAGAAAAATGCTAAATGTTTACCAAGGGCAGTTTGATTTCCATTTTACCTGTACAAATGCGCATGTTCACACTAATTGTTACTGAAAGAAAAAGGCTATTTAAACCAGTTAATCTAATTTGAATTGAAATCTTTTTGCTTTTGCAGATCTGAGAAGGTGTTTGAATGTCCAGACTACCACAGCGCCGGGAACAACTCATGTTACTTCAACAAATCCCACACATCTATATGGGTCTTTTATAATATTACAGTTGTAGCCTCTAATGCCTATGGGGATACCTTTTCAGAGTCTGTGGAGGTAGATGTCATGGACATTGGTGAGTTCATTCATTAGTTCAGCCAGCTGGCCTAATCTTATTTTGTGTGTCCACTGCATTTTAATACAGTACAGTTAATATTACCAAGCAAAACAGCATGCAGAATAAAGTCTTGTTTAGCTCATCTACAAAGACAAAAATCCAACTTGCTTCTGGCCTTGTAATTCATACATATGCTCATCAAAGTATTTTCCGTCATTGTTATTGAGGGAAAGAAATGCATAGTTCAGCTGAGGAACGACCTGTAAAACAGGCGGAAATTGTATTCTGTGGCTCCTGTAAAAAGGGGATAAAGAGTGGAAAGGTTCGTGGTGAACAAAAAGTGGTTCTCCTGTGGCTTTAAAGAACCCCTTTTGACAGCTTTTTTGGCATTTCTAAAAATATAACGTGTCCTCCTTTATTAGTGTTTTGACTTTTTAGTTATGAGAATCTGACTGCCTGTAAAGCCTGAATATAAACATCCATAATGAAGATCCATAAGAAAATATTACCACATTTGTTTTAGTTATTATGTCAGATAAGAAACAATATGAATGTGGTCTTTAATACCATTTTAATCAGTTCTGGCTTCTGGAAGATACAGTACTCATGGCTGCACAGCTGGTAGCAGAGCACAGTTAAGAGTAGCATACTCCAGATACTGGGGTAATAAAACATAATCCCTGTATCAGATGTCATGTACCAGCTGCTCTGTGTGGCTGACTGATAGCTAAGCATGAGTCATCCTTTTGAGAACAATCCAGTATTAAAATAACCACTGAAATATTCAATGCAAGTATACTTTTGACTTTTAGAACAACATACACAGATATATGCCACTGTGTTTCTACCTAAGTTTCTATTGCATTTTGCTGCCCAGTCCGTTTTATTTGTCTAGTTATTTCCACATTTGTTCTTAAAAGGAGACCTAGGAAATCTTAGGTGGTCAAAATACTTATTAATACTCAGTATTTGTTAATGAAGCTGTGAGTGCACAAATGAGAGTGACTGCACAAGCTCAAATCTTTCCTCTCAGGATGTTTAGCTTTAATTCTAAACAGCTATGGCATGTTCTGAGCACATCTCTTGAATCATATACAGTTGAAAACATAAGTTTAATTCCTGATCAAATAATGTTTTGTTGATTTTGTACACATCTCTTGAATCATATACAGTTGAAAACATAAGTTTAATTCCTGATCAAATAATGTTTTGTTGATTTTGTACACATCCTCTGCAGGGAACCAACTTTAATGTTTTTTCGGCAAATTATTTCTATCTATTTTCTAAGTTTTACATATTGAAAAAAAAAGCATAAATATAAAGTATGCCATAACGTTTGCACATGCCACATTTTATTTCTGAATGTTTTCCTGTTTGTTTGATTCAGCAAATAAACAGTAATTGCATAGTAAAATGTGCAGAAGTGTGATCTCTGTAGAGGATCTGTTTATTTCCACCTAGAAAATCAAACAATCATGTAATTTAAACAGGGTTGCCCAAACTTTTGCATGTGACTGTATATGGCTCCTTTCAGTGTTCTAGACAAAATGAGCAAAAAAGGAACTGACTGGACATTTTCTCAGGAAAGTTAATAAAGTAACAATTGGACAATTATCAATTGAAAATATCCAACTTAAAAAAATAAGCAGGGTTCTTGTAAGAGAACTTACATTCTTTGAGTAGCTTTAAATGCTAATGTTTTTATTTATATACATGTGTATTTGTGAGGTAAACAATGTATGTTTTTAATGTACTCAGTTCTACTTTGTGCCATTTACGTTATGTTTTTGGGTTAAATTTCATTCTGTTCTGTTGGTTCATCTGGCCTGTTTTGCTGTAGCTCACTCCTCTCACTTTTGAGCTGTAGCATTGTATTTTTGACCATAAGGATCCCAAAAAGTGAAGGATGGTGCCTCACAAACGTTGGTTCCTATGCTGACAGATGCAAAATATATTAAGTTTCACTATAGTTCTTTAGGAAACCTTCAGTTGTATGCAAACGTTTGAACACATTACATGTTTTGTTGATTGAATGAAAGTGAGTTAACACATCATCTACAGGGAACAATTTTAAATGTGGGTGTGAGTGTGTGAGTGACTGTCTGTGTCTGTCTGTCTGCCCTGCGATGGACTGGCGACCTGTCCAGGGTGAATCCTGCCTTCCGCCCAGTGACCGCTGCGATAAGCTCCAGCACCCCCCCCGCGACCCTGAGGGAGAAGCGGCTTAGAGAATGGATGGATGGATGGATGTTAAATTTGGAATATAAACTGTAATTGTGCATTAAAATGTGCAAGAGTATGTTCTTGGGGGGTGCACAGACTTTTGCATATGACTAGCACTCGAGCTGCTGCTTGCTAGGCTACTTTTACTTCTTCTTGAGTTGTTATATAATTCAAGTAACAATCCTTTTACCATTTAAATAATGCTAATTCACTAATGCTAACTGGGAATCACTGTAGTTAGCATTTGATGTTGTTAAGATCTTGTTTTCTTCTACCCAGTCCAGCCTCACTCTCCAGAGAATGTGACTTTGACGGTGGTGGGAGCGGAGGACAACCCGTATTTTCTGGTACAGTGGGAGGCCCCGCATGACACAGACACTCGTTCTGGCTGGGTAACTCTCAAATATGAAGTACGAGTGAAATTGGAGAACAGCAGGCTGGAGCAGGCCAGTGAGTGGGAGGTATGCTCCACACTGTTTATATTCTACTCTAACAGCCTTGCAGTTTCTTGTGTAATAATATTATTTTTTAGATAGCAATCTTATTTTATGAATGAACTGGAGCTGAAGCATTAACATTAAGGTCCATGTTTTTTTGTGGTCATAGGTGTATAGTGCTGGTAAACAAAAGGAGCTGAGCATCTATAGCCCACAACCTGGAGGAAGGTATACTGTACAAGTGCGCTGTAGACTAGATCAAGGGAGCTGGAGTGAATGGAGTCCTCCAGCTTTTATCAAAGTCCCTAATAGTAAGAGTTTCTCCATTTAAACTTTGACACCTTCACATCATAGTAAATCCATTTGAAAGGATTTGTTTTACATGAAACTTCAGACTGACTTTTACGAGGCACACCTTCTTCAGCTTATGTAAACAGTAAGGCCTACTGTCTGACCTAAGGTTACTAGCATGGATTTTCTCCAGAAGTAAATGCAAACAGTGCCTACTACTTACCATCAGACCTAAATGATTGTCTCGAAATCTTTGATCTTTTGAGTTGTCACAAGCAATATATGGGTCATTCTACCAAATTGATTTGTTGGACTTTAGACTAAAATCCTTTTGCCTTGAGTGACCCTATGCCTTGGTATGTTAATTTTGTTAAAACAAGTGACTGAATATTACATTTTTTCACTACTGTTTCAATAATAACACCTCTGAACACTGACGTTTCAGTAGTGACTGTTTCAGCAGTGACAATTTTCACTAAATTGGAGCAGAACTCAAAAACACATGGCCAGCAAACACAACTTTAAAATGTTGTACACACAGAAGATCATAATTCTTTTATTAAAACTCAAAAAAGGTTTACCTCAGAAAATACGTGTTTCAGTAGTGACAATTCTTAATGTTGCATACTGACTTTGGGAGACATTTACTCCAAAACAGTGGGGTGTAACTGCTCACCATGTCAGGGGCAGGGATGCAGTCTCACGTCCTGCTCTAAAATGCAGGGATGGGGCTAAAATAAGTCTCCACCTATCGACTAAAACTCTGTGCTTCAGTAGTGACATTAAAACATGGGACAGGGAGGGAGGGAGGGCATACCTACCATGAACCTCCACACATGGCCGCTCCCTGGCCACTCAGAGTAGCATTTTATTTGCATTTACTCTAATATTAATGTTTTTTTAAGCAAATAAATGCACCAGATAAACAGATTTTTAAAAATCATTTTCTTAGGTGCTTACAATTTATGCATATAATTGTTTCCCCTGTCTCTCGTTCTACACCCATAATACAATATATTCTGACAGCAATATATATGTATATTCACACAGACACTAGCTTTCAAAATTTGGAATCATGCTTTATTTATGTATGGACCATCTACTGAATAAGTTCAAACTGCAATCCCACAGTAAATAAAACATCAAAAAAGTATTCAGATCTTAGATATTTATAAGGATTACTCTATGATCTATTTAAACCTGAAACACAAATATGTATATAATATGGAATAATAAATGTGATAATACATTTTTCCACTGTTACTTTTAAAAAGATATTTAAATCTCTTTTAAAGCTCAAAGATTTAGACGACATGTGTGTGTGTGTGTGTGTGTGTGTGTGTGTGTGTGTGTGTGTGTGTGTGTGTGTGTGTGTGTGTGTGTGTGTGTATATATATATATATATATATGTGTGTGTGTGTGTGTGGCTGGTTTTGGCTCAAAGTGGCTGCATTACATATACATATATATATATATCAGATCTTCAAAAAGGTCAATTTCAATGTAATATGTAAAGATTTCATTCAGTTTGCCATGAAATTATGACACAATCTAAAGCGCATCTGGTATTTTTATACTAACAAAAAATGACAAAAAAGATTTTAAAATTTGCATGTAAATATATATATATATATATATATATATATATATATATATATATATATATATATATATATATATATATGATGCATAGTGTTGTATTGGTAACATAAACATGAATTATGCCATTTAATTTTTTCCCTTGCAGACTATCTAAAAGAGAGGTCTGTTGTGATCTTCACAGCCACCGTCAGTGCCTTCATTTTCCTCGTCGCTTTTGGAATATTAGTGGTCAAAAGAGAACAGTAAGATTGGTGCACTTCTCTTTCAACTATCCAGTATGTACATCTTAAAGCTTGAGCTTGTTTGTTGTTTTGTAAACAAATCTTTGATTCTTGATGAAGATTATCACCAAACAGCGTTAGTAACACTGAAAAAACTGCTTTTGAATATACTGATGAAGTAACAGCACATCTGCTCACCTTAATCAGTGCAGGCTTCTTGCCTTGTTTCACTTTGAATGCCCTTATTATTGTATTAGCTCCACACAGGGACTCGAAAATAAGCTGGACACAGTATTTAATGTTTAAAGGAATAATTCTACTTACCTGAAGTGTGCCCAACCAACCAAATATGTTTACTTTTTGCAGAGTGCTGACCTCGGGTTGCAAGGTCAAATAACTAACAAAAGTGTAAGCCTTATTAGCGTTTATTAAAGCAAACACTTTACGAAGGAATACAATTTGAAAAGAGAAGCACATCAGTGCAAAGTTAAGATAAAGTTATGCTTATATTTTCATTAAATATTCAATGCCAACCCATATTTTTCACATCGGGAGCCCTCTGGCAGTAATGCCAAACCATGGAGCCAAACCTGTCTTGGTTGATTGAGCACACTTGGAATAAGAGGGAAATCATGTAAATTTTTGGACAAATTATTCCTTTAAGTTAATGTTTTGTCTTTTCTCTCCTTGAGTGTTAAGCATTGCTTACTGCCCCCTGTTCCAGGGCCAAAGATCAAAGGCTTTGATGCCCAACTCCTGAAGGTACTGCAAAACATTCACAGTATACACTGAATATAACTTGAGCTTTAGCACTTTGATTTCTATAACCTCTGTAAAATCCTTCAGATTGAGAAAAGGCTTTAGAAGACTTCAGTATGACATGGTTCTAATATTTTAGCAATGTCAAGCAGCTGTAAAGTGCTGCATATACAGTGTACTGTAAATACATATGTCAACATACATCAGTTGAATTCTGTATCAATACTTGAAGTTACTAAAATCCATTGTGCTGTCCATGAAATAATATAAGACCAATGTGTTGCTTGGCAACTACAGCCTAGCTGTTAACGAGCTAATGTGCAAGTCAGTGACCACCTTTATTTGTTTCATTTCCAGTCAAATACAGTCATAACTACATAAGTAAACCTTATTTTTTAACATTGGTTCTTGGCCTACCTGATGATCAATTTTAAAGTGCATGCAACATTGGCTTGATTATGTAATTGATCCAATGACTTGGCTGCCAGTTACTTTAATATTCTGCAGTGAAATCATTTCATTCTTGACATGTGCACAGCATTATACACTCTGAACTGATGGCTTTAGCTTTACTAGACTGATGTGGAGTAACCATTTCATAAGGTGGTGAATATGCTATGATTTTATACTGCTCTAAACCAATGCAAACACTGGAGCTGCAGATATTAACACGGTTTAAGCCTCCTCTTTAAAACAGTTCATCACTGCAGACTTTTAAAGTGCTTTACCTTCTCAGTTGTGAAAAATGTTTGTGTATGGCTCCTCTATGACAGGGGAGCACACAGAGAGCAGGCAGTCTGAACTGGATTGGGCTTATTTTCGAGAAATCCTTATCCACTGAATTTTGCAGGGATCAGGCATTCTGAAACGTAATACCTTGATTACTACATTAGTACAAGATATTTTCAGACATTTTATGACCCTTAATCTTAGAATATATTGAAAGACTTTTTTTACGTTTCTGCTGGCACACTGTCTGAGAACACCATTTCTTTATTTTCCATATACAAGTGATTATTTTATACCTAATTTTCTCAGAAATCGCTCCAGAAATATGAATAACTTAATGCCTGTTTTGACTACAAAGTACACAAATAAAGGGTGGCTCTGACTTTCACACAATACTGTACATTGCTTAGTGGATTAATTGTTTATTGTGGTTATTGATAATCAGTTCATGAACATTTAATATTCACTATACAATGTGTACTTCATAATTTTGTATTACTACCATTTCACTATTCCACCTTTTAATATTTTTAGACACTTTGCTTCATGTTTGCTTCAATAGCCCTTAAATCGTGATAAAATGATTTAACTCATTCACAGACAGAGAAGTCAGAAGATCTATTCAGTGCCCTGACAGCCCAAGGCTTCCCTCCAACTGCAGAATGTCCTGAGCAGGTAGATTATCTCGTGGTGGTGGACAGTGAGGAGAACAGCGAGGAGTTTGGAATTACCACATCTCATGAAGATCAAAAGAAAGACCAGCTTTCTTTAGATCCTGAAGATGGAGAACTCTTCGATAGCCTATCCACTGAGAAGGAGCTAAACATCATTCAAACTGATAGATGCAAAACACCAGCTATTGTACATGACAGTCAGGACTGTGACACTAAATCTACACCTGGAATTTCACAAGCTCTGACAGGGACTTTCTCTTCCCAACTAAATGTCCAACACACAAACCATCTCACCACACATGAGGCGCCTCATCAGGAGCTGAACCCTGACCAACATACACAATCTGAATATAGCTGCATGTCCAGCTTTGATCAGAAGAATGCCAGCATCCTTCCGAATGGATTTATGGAGTATGTTGAAGAGAACGAGAGACAAGACTGTAAACTTACTCCTACAGCAGAAGGAGGAGGAGAGGACTACAGCAAAGTCAGTGGGGTTTATAGTGACAGTGTGCTTGTGCTTCAAAAAGCCAGAAACCCCATTCACAAACACAAAGAGAAGAACTGTGACGATCTACACAAGAAGATCAAGGATGAAAAATCTCTCTCAGCTAAACGTGTAGCAGATACTCAGGATTATGTGGACACTATGTAGTGCTTTTGGTGTTAAAAAGTGCACATGCTCATTTAACACATTTTAAACAGTCATTTATAAATGTATCACAAAGACTTAATTTGTACTGAAATATTAAACTGTACTCAGATTTAGATTTTATGAAAACATGAAATGAAAGCCACACTCTCATCAGTAATCAGCACATACTTTTTCAAGTTACAAATATGCAGTGGTGGACGGTAACGACATACATGTACTTAAATACTTTCTTATGAATATCTGTACTTTATTGAAGCATTTCATATTTTTTATACATTTACTTTTATTCCACTACATTTAAAAGTAAAATATCCTTTTTTTACTCCGCTGCTCTCTGCACAAATGTATCGTTAATAAAATTGAGATATATTTTTTAGACATACAAAAAAATAATGATGTCCTTCAAAACAAATTGAAACCAAACAGCTTCCCTAAATACTGTTTGTCTAATCATAGCCTAGCAACTGTAACTACGTATTTCAGATTTAACAGTTTGCTGTTGTGAGAGATTTTTTGGATATTAAAGAGTTTAAAGATGGGATTGAAATATTTTAAATATTTGAATTTATGTGAATTAAATGAAAAGAAACTAAATGTTCTATTAACATTTTTATACCTATAGCCACACAGGTGTTAACAAAAACTGCTCATCCAAATAATGTAAAATAGCTAATACAGCAAGGATGTAATTTGTTTATATGAATACTTTTTATATTTATATATATATATATATATATATATATATATATATATATGTATGTATGTATGTATGTATGTATGTACATATATATACACATATATATATACACCCACACACCCACACATATATATATATATATATTTTTTTTTTCTTGATTGGTCTCCGCAACAATTTTACCACAAGACAAAGGGCAACCAGACTTGTCAAATTATGCAAAAATAGGAAACAAAAAGAGGAGATGGTTTTTTGTGTGACAATGTACCATTCTAATTAATTATAAAATAATGTGAATTTGTGTACAAACAGTAACAAAGCCAACCGACAAATTATGTTCTGAGCAGCTTTCATATCCAAGTGTACTCATACACTCATGTATTGGAAACTAAACTTGTGAATGTCATTAAAATTATTTTATTCAAGCTTTAAAACCTCAACAGGCACTTCAGGTTGAAGAGGTTCATCTGACACAAAAGGTTGGGAAGCCCTGATTCATGAGCATGTGATAGCTTGGCCAACGTCCTTCACCAGCATCACTACACATGGATAATAAATGTGGATGCCTTGATGCATATCCAATATAAATATCATAGACAGAAATACTGTCTATTCCATTCTTTATTAAATTTCCTGCTGACACAAAGGGATGTGATCATTACTGAAAAGTTTAAAATTCAAATAAATCTGCTGCTCAAGCTCTTTCTGATTTTACACTCACAGGTAATGTAAGGACAAAAGATATGGGCAGGTTTCAATAAGCTAAACATGCTGCATGTATAAACACTGTCAAGTACATTGAAAATCTGATGTGCAATGAAGCAAAACCGCTTACAAATTAGGTTACAAATAAGAATACTAGTGACCATGTTGTGCTAAATATCCAAGTCATGGAACTGTACCTCAACCATGATCAGCTCATGATGTATATCTTATATATAGTTTATTTTAATAAATTAAATATTAAAAAAACAGTCAGATCTGGGAGAAAGTGCTTTATTAGCTTCCTTACATCCTTCCTGCGGCAGTGAGAGGTGTGGTGTTGCTACTAAGTAGAGTTTGAATTAATATTTTCATATTTTATAGTCACATAATACAGGGTTGTATATGCAAATTTGTAAACATTGACTCCCATAAAAACATGATAAATCATCTCAATAATTGAAGTAATTCATAATGTAATAATGTACTCTATACAAAAGATACTAGACAGTTACATAACTAATGAATATCAACTTCCATCATGGTCGTCTGGCAGTGTGTCCGAATCTGTGCTGATGGCAACTGATGAAAACTGCTCTTTGAAAGCCAAGAACTTGTGGTTGCAGTCTTTTTCCAGCATGTTCTTCCAAATTTTAACTGAAACCATAAAAATACATATTAAAAAAGGTGCAAAGGATACACATCTAGGCACAAGAGCCCAAGTGATAAATTAGTTAGTCGATGATACTGGCTGATACTGATGACAGATAGTTTTATTGGTATCAGCAAAAGTGTAGATAACAGAAAATGGTTGACTTTTTTTGGCTGTGACACTGCCTGGATTAAAACCAGCCATCTTTTGGCGACATGGTGAAACTTTAGTCTGGTGTGCCTCTGGGAAACCTGTTTTACTACATGACAGCAATACAGCCTGAACTAATAAATTAGAACCACTATGGAGAAAACGCACAATGCTCTCAAATCGTACCTTAACCCAGGAAATAATCAAACACCTTAAAAATGCAAAGAACTGCAAAGAATGCTGAGTAACTTCAATCAGCTTGGTGATGTAAGGCTTGGATGCAGCTGCTCGGCCATGGAAACCCATTCCATGAAGCACTCTATGCTGTTCTTGAGCTAAAGGCCACATGAAGTTTGGAGGTCTGTAGCGATTGACTCTGCAGAAAGTTGGTGACCTCTTCACACGATGCGCCTCAGCATCTGCTGACCCTGCGCTGTCATTCCCAATCGCTTCCACTTGGTTATAATACCAGTGACAGTTGACGGTGGAATATTTAGTAGTGAGGAAATTTCACGACTGGACTTGTTGTTGCACAGGCGGCATCCTATCACTGGAATTCACTGAGCTCCTGAGAGCGACCCATTCTTTCACAAATGTTTGTAGAAGCAGTCTGCAGGCCTAGGTGCAGGTTTTATACACCTGTGGCCAAGGAAGTGATTGGAACAGCTGAATACAATAGATGGGTGAGTGAATCCTTTTGGAAATATAGTGCATCTGTCAGTAAGACAATGTTCAGCTGAAACTACTGGAGTAAAAAATAAAAAAGTAAATGTAAAATTATATAAGCTGATTTTATTGGTCATCTTAAGTGTTAATACAATACCAGTCAGGCCCTACTATGCAGAATTTTCATAAACCATCACTGAACAAATGATGGTCTTCTTCCTTTGTGTATATAGAAATTCACCAGATTTCATAACTAAGGGCATGTGGGAGCTTCCTCCATGGACAGTGGTTCTATGGTGTCAGTTGAATCATGCACATTGTGGAATATCAAAACAAGTGTCAAGACACATGAGACACACCTGGTGACATTAGGTGACACTAGATTCTAAAAAAGTTAAGTGCCACGTTGAAAAACTAGTCATAAGAAGCAAGTCCAAAATAGTGACTCGGTTCATCTAGAACAGCATGATATTTAATTTGATCACATGCTCACTTGCATGCTTTTATGCAAAGGCAACTAAAGTACCTAAGCAATGGCCAAGGTTTTCTTGTGAAAATATATTCAAGAATCTACAATATACAGTAATGTGCAAACATTAGAGAACACCCTTCATTTATTTAAATAGCCAGAACAGCCACGAGTTTGGAAAAAAAGCAGGAAATGTAATAGTCAATTACACAGAAGCCTAAATAACTATACATAACACCAACATTTCAGCATTCTTTGTCTTTATTATAGATTCCATTCTGTACAGGAGACGTGCTTTTTGTTTTTCACAGAAAAACGCTGCCACCATCACAAAAAACATTCAGTGATGTCGAGTTCTGAACTCTGGAGTGATCCATCCTGTTCTGAGAATACCAGCAGCTTGATTCGCACAGTTTCTTCTTTTTATTGTTTTCATTTTCCTAGTAACAGTTTCTTTACAGCTACACATCCTTTTAGATCCATAGAGTTGTCTCCTCACAGTGGAAGGATGGACAGAAACACCTGTGGACTGTTTTGGATCTGCAGCAAGAGTGGAGCTTGATTTTCTCTGTTCTCTCAAAAATGAAAGCTTTTACTGTTTATCTTATGGTGACAGCTTTAGTGGTCAGCCAGGCCTTGTGCAGTTGTTAGGGGTCCTGTATCCACTTTCTTATAAATAGATTACCTTATATCTAATTTCCTCAGAAGTATCTCCTGAAAAACAATTAACTTCTTAATGGACTTTTTAAATTTAAATGAAAAAAAATGAAGGGTGGACTTTTTTGCACAATGCTGGATTGTTCTCTTTAATACTAGGCAAATCACAGACATTTAAACATCTGATCTTACTGTATTCGGGCTCCTCTGCTGCAAGCAGTTCTGCAGGTGGCTCTGTGTTTTGTGCTCTCTCATTCTCTTCTCCCTGCTCTTCCTGTGAGGTTACCTCCAAATTAGCAATCATCACCTCATAGGCTTTCCTGGCCTGTGATGTGAGCTCAATCATTTTGTGGTAATGGTCCTGTGGAGGAGTTCAGACAAAACTGTTATATAACTTAATAAAAAATAAGAATATGTTAAATAGATGAGGAAGAGAGCAAGCTAACTGTGCAGTGCAGAGGTACTTGGTGACCAGGGCTTGGAAACACTGGAATATTATATATACAAATATGAGAGTAATCCTTTATGATTCTCTTTAAGAAATTTGTTAACTTACACAAAATTTATAGAAAATCCATTTCAACATCAGTAAAGTAATCTTGAATCTGATACAGCTTGGTGCTAAAATTAGCTCAGAAATGTTTAGTGAGAGAGCAGACAACTGGCATACAGTGAAAATCTCTCCCAAAAAGTTAACAAAAAGATGTCTATGACAAAATTACATAATATAACTACCTAATATCCATAAAGGATATACAATTTGAAGGCATCTTAGGCATGAATGAATGACATGAATGAATGGTGGAACAATGCCGCTAAAAGTTTGTGCACCTCTCTTATGTCACCATAATAAAACTACACGAGCAATTTCCTCGCATCCAATTACATTTACAGCATTTAGCAGACGCTCTTATCCACAGCAACTTACAAGAAGTGCTTTGTCTATCTAGAGAAAGTATCTTTGCTAGTTACCAATAGCTTAGAGAAAAGACAGTCCTGAGCTCAGACACTGCTAGAAACAAAATGTCACTGTAGAGAGAAAAAGGAACAGAGTTCAACACAGAACTCTGTGCAATTCAATGCAATACAATAAATACATTACAATAGCATCCATTGGTGATACCCTAGCAACCACCACAGACATCATAGTAAACATATGGTAACATCCTATAAACCTCTTTGGATACCATAGCAACCATCTAGAAACACCCTAGCAACCACTAAAGATACGCTAGAAACTGGTTAGCAACTCCCCAGCAGCCATATAGTATACCACAGCCACCACTTAGCAAAACACTCGCAACTGCCTGGAATACCATAGCAACCATTTAGCAACACCCTAGGAAACACTTCGGGTAACAAATCAACTAGCAACACCATAGCAACAACCTACAATACCACAGCAACCATTTAAAATAACATAGTAACTACCTGGCAAAATCATAGCAACTGCTGGGTGATGATTAAGCTGTGTAATCACTCTGTTGTTGTTGTTTTTTTTTTTCCACAAGAAATACAATTTTGTAGTCACATTAGTTTTATTTATATTATAAAAATGTGCTTTTCTGAGCAAATAAACACTTGCAGCCCAGATAAATACCCTTTTAAATAACAATTTTCTTAACTTCTTAACTTACTTCTGTGGTAATTACAAAATCCAGGACTGAAAACTGGATTCATGGTTTGGACTTGAAGACCTAGGCTCTTTAGCCTAGTCTAGCAAACACTGCTGACATCAATGACTGTCAGGAGAAGAAGAAAATCTACTGACCTTGAGCATTTCAGACAGCTAAAACACTGGCTAATGGAAAATGAATGTAGACTCCATCTTGAGGAAATTGTAACGTCATGTAAGGTCAGGTACCTGTGCTCCATCATAGTTGAAGATGCCCACAAGGCTGACAGGAACAGCTTTGTTCACACAACGACCCAAAGACTTCCTTGACAGGGCAAATACAAAGGGAACACTCTGCTCCCGGCATGTATCAATGATGGTATGAAGAGCCTCATCTAGACCACCTGCACAGAAAAAAACAGCCATAAAAACTACATATAGCTAGGTGGTATACACTTTTTTTTTCCATCCAATGTCTTGTAAATACACATTAACCTCCCAGTTTTTACTTATGACTCCAATTCTGGAGTGGGAAATTGGGAGGGTCAAGAGATTTCCCAAGTGGGCCACTTATGATTTGTGCCAGTTAATGTGGGCTAACAACACTGTCTTTATGAACGTGCTGGTCCTCCTTGTCTCCCACTAAAACGCAACATATTTACAAACTATAAATGTCACAGTTAAGTTTAGGTTTGTAGTAATTTAGGCAAGTAAAATGAACCCAGCCCATTAAGTGGTGCAGGTCTTGTCGAGAGACTGTAACTGGTCAACTTATGAGTCTTCTAAAGAAGATAAAAGAATAGCCTGTTCAAACGTGGCAAAGATATATGTGTCTGAAGCTGGTTGTCTACAGATAGCATTACTTTCTGCATTGCTGAACAATGCAACCATTCCCATACATAAACAATGTGAAGATGATGACAGAAAAATATGAGATATATTGTCATCAGCATATATTTATGTGTGTTTATTGATTAGTTAATTAGGAATGTAAGTCATATATTTTTATAATTTTTTATTAATTTTTTTTTTTAATCCCATTATTAGCCTTGTCAGATTTGTAGAAAAAGCAGGCACATAGCTTATCACTGTTTATTGCTTACACTCACAGACCTAAATGTGAGTCAGCAGGACAGCATTCAATGCACCACTTTCTAATTCTATATACAGACTACATAACATTTAAAGGAAAACTTCAATACTGAAATATCATTTCTAATTAGGGATGCAAATGATTAATCGACTTTAGATTAATTGTCGATCAAGTGGTTGCTCGAACAAAATGTATTAATCGCGATTAATCGCTAGAGGGCGCTACTGTAGTAACTTGAACAGAGCGTAACAATGAGAGGTGAACACGTGTCGCGAGAGACCAAGGTTGAAAACAAAATGAAGCGGGCGAAAAGAAGTGCGGTGTGGGACCATTTCAACATTGTTAATTTAGGCAAAGAAGTCAAATGTTCTCTGTGTAAAGCGGTACTGAAATACAACAGTTCCACTAGCTCACTCAGTTATCATTTGAACAGCGTGCATGCAGCTGTCCTGCATGGCACCAGTGCACCTGGTCAACCTAAAATCACAGCTACACTGGGAAGGCGAGCGTGTGATGAGAGAAGGGCGGAGGGCGTTACAGAGAGGATATGCAGCAGGATCGAGAGAGATTTGATGCCAATCAACACAGTTGACGGTGCAGGATTTCGATCTCATTGCGTTCCTAGAGCCAGGCTATAATATCCCTTCGAGGCCACCAATAACATCCCGCCTCGAAGCTCGCTACGAAAAAAAGAAGAGTGAGCTAAAAACAAAGCTAGCTACTGCTACTGCTGTAGCCCTGACAACAGATTGTTGGACGGCTCTAACAACAGAAAGTTAAATCACCGTGAGGTGCCACTACACTGACGAGAACTGGCAGCTAAAATCTGCAGTGCTGATTACGACGAACATGTCGGACAGACACACCGCTGACAATTTAGCTGACAAGCTCAATGATGTTGTGGAGACTTGGGGACTCTCCGGTCGCGTTCCAGCGTGTGTTCACGACAACGCTAGAAACATTGTCCAAGCAAACAACCCCACACGGGTCAGCTGGAAATGAGCTGCATGTTTTGCACACACGCTAAATCTCGCAGTCAGTGATGGCTTTGCTGCTGCTGGGGTAAGCAGAGCAATAGTGGCAGCGGGAAGGTTGGTGAAACATTTCCACCTGTCTATTTTGCTGTAACCCTATACAAATTAAGGCAGTTGTGGATGTTTCAGTTGAGGATTTCCTAATTAATAGCCTAGATGCAGTTTCTTCATGATCTATTATTATTTTTATGATCTAATATTCTGTTTGGCTCTCTATTTAATTTCTTCTATTTAAAAAAAAAAAAAATGTCTAATGTTTCAAATGCAAGAACTGAGCCAGTCCTTAATTAATTTTTTTTAAATTAAAGAATGTATTTTGTTATACCATAAAAAACATGTCTGCTTTCTTTTCCTAATGCATAATTACTTGAGGAATATATAATATAATACAATACAATATAATTATCATAATATACTTTTTGAACTCAGCGTTTTAACTATTTAGCTGATATTTTTAAAGGCCCTATTGAAACACTGAAATTCAGGTGAAAAACGCCGGTTATCAATTAATTGAAAGTCGATCGATAAGATCAATCAACTAATGATTAATTAATTAATCGATAATTTGCATCCCTATTTCTAATAAATAATTTTTCCAGTATTCAGTGTTTTAAAATAAAGCAGGTGTTTTAAATGCTTGTTTATTTAAAAAAAAAAAAAAAAAAAAAAAAAAAAAACATGGTGCGAACACGGCTGGTCATATATCTATCTATAAGCTATATCCTTTCATAGCTAATTTTTTTTTTCCTCATAGTAAAGCCTGACAACTAACAGAAAACATATAATCTTACATGTCTCATGGGAACATTTTAGTTCATCTGCATGCTCATTTGAATGTTGTGGGCAATGATGCATATATTTACACACAATTGCTTTTTACTGCTTTAGAACTTAAGCCTCCTCCCTTTAAAGTGTACAAACATGCCCTGACTTAGCATCCAGCTAACTTAAGTTAGTACAGCCAGAACACATTTTAGCCATTACGTATTTCCCATGAATGTTAAAATGCTCATTCATAATTCACATGCTAATCTGACCACATGACACTTGTATGCATAAGGTTTATAAAGACTGTTTTGAAAAGCAAGACTGGATGCAGGACAGTGTGCCTTTTGTGAGGTCATTATGTGCTGTATGTCACTGTAGAAACAAATTTTTACAAGAACAGAAAGTAACCAAATAAACAAAAGTCCTAACTGTGTTTTAAAAGGGGGCATAGCTTATATTTTCAAGTGGACCTATGATGTGCCATTTTTACTTGACCACTTGGGTGATTAAATCACTGTAAAATTAAAAAAAAAAAAAAAAAAAGTTTAGATGTTTCTTCCATACCTTTAGACTGCACACGCTCACAGTTGGGAGAGATGATGACACATTTGACTTTCCTGAGTTTTAAGTGTTTTAGAACCTCTCTAAGGCCCATGACCAGCCGCCTCTTCATCCTGGCCTTCATAGGGTCCTTCTGGTACAGCCGATCCTGGAACCTTACCAGTACCTTCAGTAGAGTAGTCACACATTCGTCTACGTCTTTACTCAGCATCTGGCTGCAGTACCTTTCAAAGCCAAGGGTAACAAAAGTCTCAATACAACCAGTATAACACAGTTGAGCGCCCTAAATGGGAATGTTTAACCTAAGATCACAAATACACCTGGCCACTTCATGTGCTTGATATCTGGATTGCAACCTGATAAGATTTTGAACAGGTGGAAATGCATGTGGTCATCACTGACTAGTCAGATTTCTATGTGGTGCATGTGGTGCAAATCTGTTCATATACAACAAATACTTCTCTATTTTGCTCCTTGTTTTTTCTGTGCTTTGCAAAAGAAAAACACAAATTTGCATGTCACTTTCTTACTATGGCAGTCAATGCTTACAAGGTATTGGCTGTTAAGAATAACAAGTGTCCTGTGTAAACCATTGCCGTCTTGAACCAAAAGCATTAAATGCAGCAAAATGGAAAATGTGTCAGGGGAAAATAAAGGTTACACAATTTGGTGCTTTACTTAACCTAAGTCAACCAAGTAGACTACCAAATTAAACTTGGAGAAGGGTCTAAGCTGAACTCCCCCATGACAATACAGATGGAATTTTGAAAATGACCTATCTTCAAGTAAACAAATCTTGCATGTTGCAGTAAGCAAAAAGCTTCTAACTCCAATACATTTTTCCCTATATTCCCTTTCCCCTGAATGCCTCCGAATTACAAGGTCGTTAAGGAACTGTAATATAACAATGGCTACTACAAGGCTTGGGAATGTGATGACAATGCTTTTATGGGTGATCTGCCATTGTCTCAGGACTAGTCAGTCTAGGATGCTTCAGAATAGTTGAAAAACACAATTATTTTCCTTGATTTTGGCTGATCTGTAGCTAAATACGTTTGCAGTGATAACCAGCATGTGGATCTGCATGACTACCAGATCACAGATCAGATCAAGATCAAAGAAAGCAGATTAGAAAGGAAGGTTTAATCAGTTATTCAGATGCAGCTCTGGTTAAACAGCATGTAGGAAGCATCCCAGTGAGAATGAAGATAACATCAAGCTCTACTCATACAGATATAATGAAATAACACTTTCAACATCATTTAGTTGATTTATCAACTTTGAATCCAACTTTGCATAAAAGTCACAAACAGATGCCACAATGTAACCACTGCACTACTGTTAAAAGGAAAACTGGAATAAAAAGCTGGCAAATAAGAAGTAAATCTCAGTATTGTGGTAAGGTGTGCACTGATGATACTACCACTAACATTGCCAATCAACAAACCTTACGTTTTATCTATTTATGTTTTTCAGCTAAAACGTGAGGTGAAGTAAATTATGCCATAACTATACTAGTCACATTAGCTGAGCTTACCAGACAGTTAGCCTCACAAAGACTTTAGATGACTGCCTCTTCAACGTAAATGTAAGATTCAGCGATCTAATATGGGTTTTGTCGGGATTAATATTGTACAGCACAGCAATGGTGTAATTACTTTGCTGGCAAACCAGGTAAGCAGGGTTTGCTAAATAGCTACCTTTAGTGGAAGTTGCCTAAACCAAGTGAACCCCAGTAACAGAGTTAAATCAAAGATCATATGAATCCTTTCCTTCTATAAAAATGCCAGTTTCCTTATTTAAATATGCCAGTTCCTCAAGTGAATGAAGTCAAATCTCCCAGTGGCCGAGTAAAATTCAGCAGTAACTGAGATAAATCTGCTAGTTGCTTGGAAGAAAGATGTCAAAAGGTTAGATAGTGAAATCTGCCAGTGGCTAAGAAAAAAAAAAAAATACATTTGTGAGCTGTGCATTGGCTTTGAGTAACCTAAAGATTATGACCTACTTGAAGGAACAGGCACTTAAGCCGCACATCAGCTATGACAAAAAAATCTATGAATGGAAGTAGAAGCAACATGTCCAGATCATTTGGTCGACATGGTCAACGCTTCTTTTCCATAGCTGTTTGACATCTCTCTGGAGTTGGTTAAGATACACTTCCATTTGATTAATTACACAATCACTTTAAACTCTTGCAGTGTAAATGAGAATTTGCGGCTAAAAAACAAAGAATGAACCCTGACAATATGGCAGAGCAATCCCATAATGCAGTGTGACGTGACGTACATTCCCAAGCTCTATAGAAAAATGACGTTATATGAAAGTAAGTCTACTACAAAACTTCAGCATTGTTATTATATAACCCTACCAGCTACTCCTAATGTCCTCCATTACAGCCAATGCAACTTCACTACCACACTTCACAAAGCTTACTGTTCTACAAGGGGCATTTTGATGAGGTCAGTTTTATGACATCCATTTCGCACAAAACAGTGTTAAGTCATAAGTAGGAAATGGAGTAATAGATAAACTTGTATAACATCTGGCATTTACATTTGTAGAACGTCTGGCTAAAATGTGCCTCAGTCCACCTCCTGAAGTGGTTTGCGCAACTGGATTTAAATCAGTTTTAAATGCATCATGGGTGAATCAACACTTGCTTTTTAAATATGGATAATCTCTATCTGGAAATAATCCTGATACTCAAGACACATGAAATGAACAGGTGGTAAATGAAGTCTAAGCATTTGTGACTAACATAAGAAGTTAATGTGCCTTTCTTACTCTCTGAATTTCCTGCTGTGGATTTTGGGTCGACTGGGGTTGGAATCCAGATTGCAGCCTTCAGAAAGTGCATTTTCTTCTGCAGTGATATCCGTGCTGACATCTTGCAAGCTTGTTTGATCAGTCTCCTCTGCAATAGCATGCTCACCTTCCGTCAAATCCAAATCATGTGCAAGTTTTTTGCATAAAGATTCACTGGCCTCTTCTGCATTCTGGCTGGAATCTGCCTCTGTTTGATCCTCTCCACTGGTCATTCGAGCTGGGTCTCTTTCCTCTTGCAGACGGCTCTGTTTCCTTTCTTCTCTCTCTTTTAGAATAACCTGAGCAATATTCATAAGATGTGTGACACTGATCAATGTGTTGCACTAAATTAATTTGACTATAATAATTTAAAGTGATGAAAACTAAGCACAGTCTGAAAAAATGCAAGATTTTAACTCACTCTTTTGAGGGGTGTTGGCTTTTTGGCTTTAGGAACCTCTCGTTGTTTTCCCTTTTTTACCAGAGGACAGGTAGAGTCCAAGGGGTTGTGAGCTATCCTCTCTTGCTGCCATGGATGCTTCTTGTGAACTACTGGTTCCTTTTGAACAACTGGTAGGGCTCCTCCAACTGATTTTAAAACCAAAACAGTATAAATACAATGCAGTGATGAAAGTTGAACAATTAGCAATCAATCTTAATTATTCTGACTGGTTTATCTATACTTCAATTGTAAAACTGGACTGCACATTACACTAATCTTTTGCATGCACATTTCAAAAGGCAACAGGCACTAAATACACCACAGAAATACCTGAAAATGTTATAGGCTTAACATCTTGTTTGGACTTCTGAGACTGTTGCTTCTGCTTCAAAACTGCCAGCATGTTTCCCAGGTCAAGCTGCACAGGAGCTTTGCTCTTCTTCTGACTCCCCGACTTCAGGTCAAGAGTGGGAAAGAATTCAAAATGACCAATTATGTCCGATTTGCTATATTTTAGTAACATGAGCTTTCTAGACTCTGTACTCTCACTGGAAATCACTGCAGAACCTGCAGCTTGTGTTTCGCTCAGTTTCTTATCTGTGAAACTCAGTTGAGGCAAAATCAGACACTTAGTATTTGTCTGTTTATTTTAAAGAGTATAGCTTGGGTGCTGATTTCTGTGTAAATTTCAAGCCACATCTCACATACTATGGATTTGCGCACTGGGTTTAAAACATCATCATGTAAAACACAAAGGAAAAATCTATGTATAATAATGAACTGTTTCATATTTTATGTATTACTGCTATGTATTATAATGCCTAAGAAACTGCTAAAATGCCTAGAGGTTTCTCTAATCCATAACATTTATTAAGAATGAAAAGAGACAATTCAACTTCTAATGCCTATACTAGTGCCTATGTTTTTGTGGAAAGAAAATACATCCTTTACATTTGTTGCCACTTTTTTGTTGATTTGTGACATTGAAAAAAAAGGAAAATGATCAGAAGGGCAGACTTGAACCTGCTGATAATGATGTAAACTGAATTAATGTAATTTACTATGTTTATATGTAGTTACAATCATGTTATGTAAACCCTAAACATACAGCATGGACTAATATTTTTTTAGGAATGAGAAGACAGGCTCTATGTCAGTATATTTCTGATATCCTATGCCATGTTTAAATGTAATTAAAGCACTATAAGGCTACGAAATGACCCAAGAATCCCTGTTACCACCAAGTATTCGGACAGAGATTTAGACTGAATTTGGGCGCCTAACAACTTGTGTTAGAACATGTGCTTCAAAATGTGAGTGTTGAGTTATGAAGTTTTGAGGTATCCTGGACATAAGCCTAGTTCTGAACTACACATCATTCTGAATGGAGATTCTCCATTAAAATGAATATGTGGTCCAGGACTAGGCTTAATCCCTAACCAGGGAATCCGTAATGCAATTTGATAAGAATGTAATCACACACTCAATTTGTAACCAACCTGTACTTTCTTGGAATCAGTGGGGGCCAGCTTCTCAGGAGGTGCTTTGCTCTTATTTACACTCCCTGGCTGCAGAGAAGACAACTCTTTTTCAGACATGCCTGAACTATCCTGTGTAACAGAAAGAAAATTGAGTAAAAAAAAAAAAAAGCATTCTGTCACCAAATCACCAAATTTTCTTTCTCTAAAATCTTTACCTGAACTGCTGGGTTTGATGTTGGTCTTGAGCCTTTGTGCGGATTAACCAAAGTGAGAGTTAGGTCTGGGAACTCTTCTTCATCCTAAACATGAAAATGCTATTAGCAGAGTCTCTCCAGTGTGATCATGTGCACAACAGTGAAAAATAAAAGCAAATACAAGCAAACAAAATGTAAAAAACACCAAATAAAAGCAACAGATTAGCAAAAAAACTTACAATGAAGTTGAAAATAATGTGACTACCTCAAACTTTGGAGGCTCCTGCTGTATGTGCACATCTATCTGCTGCTCCAAGCCCTCAGATGCTGCTTTAGACTTCTTCTTTTTCTTCTTTTTCTTTTTTTCAGCAGCTTGTTCTGCCTGTTGTTGAGACTTTTCCACATTGAGATTAAGAGTAAAATGTTTTGACATTCTGCTTACAATTAGATGGGAATAATTCCAAATTTTTGCTTCTTCTTAGCAAACATGAGACCTCAGTAGTCACCCAAATAGCCCAAATTGTTTTAGTAAAAAACAAATCAAAGTTTGAAACATTTTGGTAACATATTTTTGCAGAAATTATTTGGGTAACTACTGTCTTCTAGTGTTAGCTCTTATCTTAGCCACTCCAGTTTTGAACTAAAGAAGAAAAACTTGAACACCAAGCATGTCTCAACCAATCAACTACATCTGAAGTCAATAGAAAACTGTAAACTGTGTAATCCATTTTGTTAAAGTTCATTATTCAGCAATTACATGTTAAACAGTGCAAACTGACTGAACTATTTTTAAGCCTTAATTGGAAGTGTGTAATAGACCTTTGGATTCACATGCCCTTCACACTGCATGAACATTTTAGAACATTACAATGAATATATTGATTAATAGAAATTGTGCAAAATTACAGGAAATTAATTGGAATGTTCTTTCATTCTCCAGGAGACCCGACACATCTGGAGACACAAGGTTCTGATATGTAATAACATGCAATTAAAACATATCATAACTAAGACTAACAGGCTACTGCTAGATACTGAAACACTATACCTGAGTAGATTCCTCATGTGTGGCAGGACTTTTCTGGATGAATTTAGGAGGCTGAGAGGCAATGTTAGCCCAGGATGTCATTGGTGATCCATAAGGGTTGGATAACTCAAGCACAGAATCATGACCTAAATAAAGGAGAAGTGGAGAATTGTATCAGTGCATCAGAGTAATAGCAAAATATGTGGAAATCTCAACAACAACTCAGTTTCCATAAAGAACTGAATTATACCTGATGATGAAGTCAATGTCTTTTCACATTTCTCTGTTGAGGTGACCTGCTTAGTTGATTTTTGTTTTGGTCCTTTCTTTCCTGGTGTATCCTTAAGAAACATCAAAATGAGATTTGGTTTCATTCCAGAGCTTTCAACAATGAATGCATCAAGTCAATAACTGATTATTTCTGTTTATTACTGTTATCTTTCCCAAAAAAACAACCATGTTCTGGCAGATATTTTGGTCTCCTATTGAATCCTGAAGGTCTGCTGAGGTGCCAGCACCCCAGCAGGTCCGAGGTTCCTGAATGAAGGCCGCTTTGGGGTTGCTTGATGTAACATTACACAGTTCAGGAAAATCAGATAGCTTCACTTCAAATGTGCTGCTACTCATTACTCCTGATTTGCGTCTCACATCTGGAGCTGTAGAAGGTCTAGAGCCTCTATAACCTTTAAAAACAAAAGACAAAGGTCAATGTTAGTACGAACAGTGACACCTTGTGGGGATTTCCTGGACATTGATTAAGCCTAGACCAGGAATGCCCAAACATTTGGTCCTGTGGGTATTGTGAGAAGGGTGCTGGGTGCTAAAAGGACAAAACAGTACACCAATAAAAAGGTCGTTTTAATTTGCGGTGTAAGAGCTTTGTATTAATTCATAGTACGTCTGTTGGTATAGTGACTGAGAGGTCAATGACTGCACGTTGGCAAGAGTTGTTGTTTTTTTTTTCTCCTTTTGGTAACTTCAGGTGTACATTTTGTATATATACATGTTTGTTCTCTCACTGAGGGGAGATGACTTTCTGATGGGTCCAACATCCTTGCAGGTACCTTTAGCCTACATCACTGATACATGGACATCATAAGTTCCTACTTTATATCTCTGGTATTCAACCACAAAGCTTTCTGTTGTCTGGAGCTTCAAAAAGATTACATACTATACTGTGTAAGAGTCAGAGACCACCCTTAATTTATTTCATTTCCAATTTCAGGAGATATTTTCTCAGGATTAAATGAATGAATAGTAGTCTCTGAAAAAAGCTGATGCTTGTTTTGCAGGTTTATGGACAGTTACAAAATCAATACACACGTGTCTGTGGAGGCATACTGATTTATTATCACACTATAGAGGAAATCTCACTAAAAGATTTTAATATCTCACCTCATCACCGCCTCATGGCAAGATCAGTACCATTGAATTCCAGGAGAGTTCACTAGTAGGAACTTTTCCAAATTTTGCATCATAAGTAGAACTGTTAGATACTGCCTAGTGTTTGTCTAGATGTCGCCTAGGTACATAAAACTGCTCCCAAGTATTTCTTTAATTATTTATAATTAATTACAGCTTACCTCTTTTGGTTGTATCTGCTGATCTCCTGTTAATTCTTCTGTTATGGGAAAAAGGCTCAGGTCTATGCAGTTCTGTCTGCGAGATTAAAAGACAAGAACAAATTCTGCACTGTACAGAACTTTTACATATCAAGTTAACATAATCACACATTTAAAACATAAAACTAACCAAATAAGGAAGACAATCAAAAAAATGACCAGAACTGTGCCCCAGTATTACTTGTTACAATGACTGATAAAGTGCAAAAACAGAATAATACCTTTCCAGTATGCTCAGGTGTATATTCTTTTCGGGTTGTGTCAGTTTGGGGGCTGTTGCTTGGTTGGACACTACTTGAACTGTGTCCCTTTGATCCACCACCATGCTGACTGTCTGTTACTGCTGACCTCGGTCTTCTCTTGAGCCAGTTTTCAGATAAGGACTGATTCATGTGATCTCTGGATACTGGTCTGGAACATAAAATGTCAAACAGAAATGGACAGATCACGGGAGGGGCGCATATACTTCAACTACAATAACTATGTCACTGCTATAAGCACAGTGAAATGTTCTTTTTTTATTTTTAATTGCCATAGAGGAAAACAATACACTTACCTTCTTAAGCCTTCTTCCATTTTTGAGATTATTCTCTGTGCTGGATTAATCAGCAACTCCTGATTCCTTAATATTAATTGCCCAGGGGAGCCAACAGTCTGAAGATCAGACTTTGAGAGAGAGAAGTTACAAAACTCAACGCTTTATCATATAACGTTTCCAACTCTAGTGCGAAAAATGTCAAATAAACAACAGACCAAGCAAAATAAACTGCTCACCCGTGACTCACTTTTCTTGTGACAGTTTTCAAGTTAACTCACTAACGTTAATTCAACTCGTGTCCAGCCACCAGTTAAAGGTTTGCGTGTTTTTCTAGCTCTGTTTGCTGATATCTTTGTGAATAGCTGTATATCAACTGGTAGGCAGACAGGCAGGTAGTTTCTCTGCAAAGTAGCTTAGCTAGCTGGCTATGCTACCAAACTTTATTTCGCCATCTGGAAAGCTAGCTCACAATTTTATATAAGACCATTCTACCACTTAGCAGTAGCGTAACGTTATATGTCACAGCCATCTTAGCTCTCGGTTGACTGTCACAACAATTTATGGCGAATGTCACGTTTCTAATATGAAGACTGGCTAACTAGCTGGCTAGGTTAAGTAAGTGAAAGGCCACTGAAAGCAGAAAACAAGCAAGTCCCAGCTCTCGTTAGTTAGCAGCCAGCTAAACACAGCCAAAAACACTGCGTCACAAAACATTAAATGACAAACTTACACTTGTCGTTTAACGGGCTCCTTTCCGACACGCATATTTCCAGGTTTGCTTTGAACATGCTTGCAAATTCCAACTGACAACCCCAGATATTTAACATCAGTAGCAGATCTAAACAGGTCAAACTTCATCTGCCAAAGAACTCCGTCATGTTGAACTCTTACTTTGAAAAAGAGAAATGTGGGGGGCGGGGCGATGTCACTAATATGTTTTGTGATTGGATGTTTCCGCAGCTTGTTCTGACCACAGAAACAACCGCCTGAATTCTGTGTAATTAACCTTCATATAGCAAAGACTTGATTTTATGGACGAATTATTTCATTTTAACAAACTAGCACGCGATCAATTTACTAAGCTTCAGATCATAAACAAAACCATAATGTTTTTATTTTGTTTCTATTTTTGGGTGGCAAATGTGGAAAAAATTCAACCAGGGGCTTTAAAGCTTACAATGTTTTCTCCATGCGTGGCTTGATATCTACACAGTGAATGCGTTTAATATTAATGTTAAAAAGCGGTGAACGTTAAGGCCCATGGTTGCCTTTCTGAAAGATTGTTATTTTATTCAGTTCTGGCACTGGCTTAAAAATATTTAAAGAAGATTTTTATTTAAGGTTCACTTAGTTCAGCTAGTTGGAGGGAATTCTTTGGTTTTTAAATTTTGTGTGTGAAGATGGAGGTATATGTGGCCAGAATATGAGTTTATTTGGACAAATCCAAGTGTCCACATCAGAAAACATACCGGGGGTCAAAACACATTCAGCCAGATACATCACGGACAAGCTGAAAACAAAGAAAACCAACAATATAACAAGACAAGTGCATAAAAGCATGTCAAATTATGGGTGGCTTAGTAATACACATGAAAAAACTAAGATTTCACAAAGATCTGAAAATTAAGATGAATATATTTTGTGTCTAAAACCATACACCACTACCAGTATGTCAAAATAGCGCACCACCATTTAGTACATTTAGCACAGTATGTATAGTACTGTATAGTATTGGGGCGTCAGTCACTTGCTCCATTTTTCAGAAGGGGCTTTGGGGGCTTGGTATGCAAAGTTGTGCTGCGTGCCCCCCCAGGCCCCATTATTTGGACATTTATTCTTGCTGTTGTGTAGCACACAACTAAAATAACAGTACAGAGCATTCTCTAGTTTTTAGTCCACCTTAAATAAACCATGGACACTGCCAAAGCACTGAAGTGCACAACAAGAGACATGTTTATGTGGAAATAAGCTGGCGGTGCCAAAGTGGACGGCCAATCAGAACTGAAAGCGTCTATGAGGAGGTGGAGCATTATAGTATTGGGTAAAAGAATAAGTGAAGGTACCAGAGAGAAAATCTCTAAAAATACAAAGGTAAAAGTCAGCTCTGTTACTACAACCCCTGTCAAAAATTATGGAATCATCACTCTTGGAGGAAGATCTTTCAATTGTTTAATTTTGTAGAAAAAAGTTAATCACAGAGACATGCCACAAAACTTCTTTTTTTCAAAATTCCAACCTTCTGGCATTAAGAAAACAATAAAAAAAATAAATAAATATAATTGTTGTAGTCAGTCACAATTGTGTTTGTAGATCAAGAAGAGGAAAAACATATGGAATCACTAAATTCTGAAGAAAATATTATGGAATCATGAGGAAAAACACTGCACCATCAGTACTTTGTTGCACCACCTCTGGCTTTTATAACAGCTTGAATTCTCTGAGGCAAGGACTTAACTAATGACAAACAGTATTCTTCATCAATCCATCTCCAACTGTCTGCTATTGCTGTTGACAGATCAGCTTTGCAGGTTGGAGTCTTGTCATTGACTATTTTCTTTAATTCCCACCAGAGATTTTCAACTGGATTGAGATCTGAACTATTTGCAGGCCATGCCATTGACATTATATGTTTTTCTTGAAGGAAAACTTTCATGTCCTTTGCTCTGTGGCAAGATGCATTATCATCTTGAAAAATGAAGTCATCATCACCAAACATCCTTTCAGCTGATGGAATAAGAAAAGTGTCCAAAATTTCAATGTAGACTTTGGCATTTATTGAAGATGTAATGACTGTCATCTCCCCTGTGCCTTTACCTGACATGCAGCCCCAGATCATTAATGACTGTGGAAATTTACATATTTTCTTCAGGCAGTCATCTTTATAAATTTCATTGGACCAGCACCAAACAAAAGTTCCAGCATCATCACCTTGAGCGATGCAGATTCACGATTCATGACTGAAGATTACTTTCATCCAGTCATCCACAGTCCATGATTGCTTTACTTTAACCCACTGTAACCTTGTTCTTTTCTGTTTACATGTTAATGATGGCTTTCATTTGGCTTTTCTGTATGTAAATCCCATTTCTTTTAGGTGATTTCTTACAGTTCGGTCACAGAGATGATTTACCTTCTTGAAGAGGTTTTATAATTCTCTCCTTTGAATCTACTGACATCTCTCATGTTGGAGCCATGATTCATGTCAATCCACTTTGTGCAACAGCTCTCCATGGTGTGAGCACTCTTTTTAACTGAAGACTAATTAGCAGGTTTAATCTGATGCAGGTGTTTGTTTAAGAACTGCAAATTACAGAGCGATTCCATAATATTTTCCTCAGAATTTAGTGATTCCATTTTTTTCCTCTACTTTATCTACAAACACAGTTGTGACTGACTACAACAATTATATGTATTTCTTTTTTGTATTGGTTTCTTAATGCGAGAAGTTTGGAAATAAAAAAAAACGTTTTGTGGCATGTCTCTGTGATTAACTTTTTTCTACAAAACTAAACAATTGAAAGATCTTCCTCCAAGAGTGGTGATTCCATCATTTTTGCCAGGGGTTGTAAGTCCATAAGTTCACTTTTAGGATATCTTAAATACGCTAACATGAATGATTAATCCAATCAATGTTGATGTCTCCTGTCACATGCAACTCATGGTGTAGCTCCATTCATATTCAGATTGTGTAGAATTATAGCGCAGTTGTGCTTTTTGAAGGGAATTGTACATTGTTAGATCAGGAATCATGCCATATAACGAAAGACAGGAATAATAACAGAGGATGTGATTGGCTTCAGTAGAGGTAATGACTTAATGCATTCTACTTTTGCACACACAACAAGTCTGAACTCACTGGGCCTGATTCACCAACCGTTCTTAAGAAGAAATTTCTTTTTCAAACCCACTTATTCAGTTTTCACAAAGATTCTGACATTCACCAGTTTTCTTATTTAAGATTTGTTTTTAGTTAAGAATAGAATCTACACACAAGCCCACAAAGCTGCGAATAATTCTGCAGTTCAGGAATATGTCATTGGAATTTGGGATAGACTTTTTCTTCAAATTTAGGAAAAAAACTTAGGAAGATATTAGTGAATGAAGCCCATTTGCTGGTGTTAACTTGCTGCTAGTAGGTTTTTTCTGTATTTCCTTTTTTTTCTTACTTAAAGTAAAAGTTTTAAACAGGATTTTTTGGAGATGTCATTGAAGAATCACTTGTGGTTACCTGAATAGCCTTTCAGTGGAAAGTTCTTTAAAGAAGCATTATTGTAAATGAGATATGTGAGAATAAAGAACATTTATAGAGTTTAACAAACCTCAGATTGAAACATGACAGTGTTCACTATATCTCATATTCTCTGTCTCAGTACCATAGTACCAAGTACCATAATGGATCAAACCATTCAAACATAGCTATGATTAGTTAGTTGAAACTTGAAAATTACAAAAAGTGAAATTGTAAAAATGACGTCTGTGATGTTAAGCCTTATTTTCTGGAGGAAATGGGGAAAATGAAGAAAACACAGAGAAGACTGACTGAAGACATCAATCATGAGCATTTTCTTCCAAGTTATTCAGTGATGTTGAGGTTGTTATTGTCCTGTAGAATAAGCTTTTTCCAAATCCATTGTGTCCTGACCAATGTGTCCTGAATAATGTGAGGTTCAAACCGAATCTGTTCAAATAATTGTTGTATGAGAGTAAATTTGCATGGTAAGTAGCTAAACACACAAGTATAACTTCTAAGAAGACTTTCTTGTTTTTTAAGGCCTGTTATGTAAGGCTAAACATATAGTACTTATATCTTTATATGCACTGATGAAAGTATTTGTCTGAACATGTTTGTGTGGTTTAATGTACCGTTGCTTTATGTAAGTAGTGCATGAAAGTATACAGGGTCAGAATGAAAGTTGACAGAGTCAAAAGTCACAGGACACCATTTTATTTTATTTTATTTTTTATGCTGTCACAAGCCTCCACGATGTGGTGCTGAAGGTAGTGTTTGTTGCAGATTTTCTCTGCGTACACAATTTGTTTGAGATGACCCCAGAGATAAAAGTTGATAATAAAATAAATAAATAAATAAATAAAATAAAACCTGTCCTGTGGCTTTTGACTCAAATCAAATCAAATCAAATTTATTTGTATAGCGCTTTTTACAACGGATTTTGTCACAAAGCAGCTTTTCAGAATTTCAGAAAAGACAAAGTTTTAACAGGAGTTAAACTCACCCTCTATAATGTGACCTAAGAAAAAACCCTAAATCTCAGTCTGCTGTTTGTATCCAAACAGGGAGTAAAATGAGGTTTTGATTTGATTGTTCTGGTTCTATGGATAAATTCTACTGTAAAAAATATCCTACATGTCAAAGTCTAAAAAAAGAAAAAAATACTATCAAAATAATGACAAATTTTAACTGGTGATTAATCTCCAGTGGTCTAAAAATCCACCTTTCCTCTGGATCCTGCCCCCTCATGGAGTAGTAACACATCTTCACATTATCTCTTGGAGAATATCCTACACATAAAAGCACAATACAAGAGAAATAGTAACATGTAAAATTAAGAAAAAATCAGTAGTTATACTAAGTGAATGGCTTACATAAAGTGCCACATTTCAAGCAGTTGGGGATGTAATGTTTACATATACAGTACTGTGCAAAAGTCAAAGACCACTCTTCAGTTATTCAATTTCCAGTGAAAACAACCATTAGTTGTTCAAAAGTTATTCAATAGTTATTTCTGAGATCCACATCTTTCCACTGTGAGAAGACAACTCAACACTATGAGTCTGAAAGAATGTGTAGCTGTCAAGAAGCTGTTACTGAGAAAAAGATATAGACAAAAAAAATGAAGATTGCCTGTTGAGGCGTAAAGCTGAATGAAAAAAAATAAAGATTTTTTTTTCTTAGAACAATGGATTGGCCACCCCAGAGCAAATGAAGGCCAGTCTCTAACCTCCCCACAGCACTGTACAGTTTTATGAGCAGTTTTCATACATACAGTTTTTATACAGTTTTTATTCTATATGCTACACTACTTTTATAAAAGGCTAGCATCAGGACATCAGCAGCCAGGAAACAGCTATTAAATTATGCTGAAAAAAAAAACAGCTACAAGTATAGCTTTTTCCACTTACTTCAGCTGTTTGAGAATGTGGGGCAGGCTGGGAGTTCTGGGTCCATCTCATGTGTCCAGACTGTCCAGAAACAGCTAAAAAGTAAATATATATATTTCTAAATAAAACAATTTAAACTAGGCTCAGTAATATTACAAGAATATTAAAACAACATATACTTACCATTATCCACTAGATATGTGTTAGCTGGCCTGACCATTTGTGCCTCACTGCTGCTTATGCCTGTTGAGGCATAAAGCTGAATACCTGGATTGTTGCTCATTAAGACTGGATTAAGTGGTGCCATATATCCGCTCTTAGGCCCTGGGTTTGGTAAAATTAAAATGTCTGTCATAGCCTAGTAGGGCATGTTATCACACTCAAGTGTCATTCAGATTTGACTGATGGAAAGGAGAAATCACCTGGTCTCAAAGCAGGCATGGTATTCAACAGCCCTGCTGTGGGCCCACCAAAATCTCCTGTACTTGCTGTAGTCACCTTTGTAATTCCTTTAGAATATTCTAATGCAGATTTATTCTAAAGAGATAACACATCACATTTAAAAGTAAACTATCAGTAACAATGTAGTGGGCCTAATTAAGAGTAGCTATGTTTCACAAAAGGAATACAACAGAAAAAGATGAACCTTCTTGTTTTCCTCATTTGGATCAACCCATATTTGAAGGTTTTCATCCCAAACAAGCTGTTGGAGGTCAATATGTTATTTGTAGTAAATGTAAGAACTTATGCAAATATGAATCATGTTAGCATTGGCCTTCACTTACTGATTTGCCTGTATCTGCAGGTAAATTAACTTCTTTCTTTTTGCCAAAAAGCCAGCTAAACCACCCACCTCCAGTTTCCTGTTGAAAATTAGAGCACAATAATGAGGAAGAACAAAGAAAAGAAGCATGAAGAAGAAAAAGACAAAACAAGAACACACATAAGAAACACGGCTCTTATGAAGCATCAAAAGGATTTCTAATCTGACTTCTAATGGCACCCCTGTGGATCATTTTTAGCCTGTTCAACATGGTTGAGTGAGCTATAAACCAGTTCCATGAGGTGCTTCACGTCTAAAAAGGACAAGAATCATGAAAGATACATTTTTGTATATATTTTGAACAATGCTTGTCTTCTTGATAAACTGACTGACCTTTTTGGGCTGGGGGTCTGGAGGTGGACTCTGAGGAACAAATAACCTAGGTATCAGGGGTTTGGGTGGCATGTGCATATGCTTTGAGTGAGCCATTTTCTCCCTCATGGCATAGGGATTTGCACTGGGAGGTGGAGGAGGTCCAAGCATTGGGTCTGCTGGAAGGCATGAAGTCTGAGAAGGCATGAACTCTGTTTGTGCTACATGTTGATCCCTCACTGGTGAATAATCATTGTTGCTTGGAGGCAAAACATGGGATGCAGGTAAAGGCACAGTAAGAAGAGGCACTGTTTGTGTCTCCATGGTGTAGGTTGGTTGAGATATTCCATTAGACACAGCTGCATCCAATGTTTGGGGATTAAGAGGTGGACATAGCTTAGATGTTGACCTGGAAGGCCCTGGTTGTACCTCATGAGAACACAAGTTCTTCTGAGTGACCCAGTGCTGATTAGCAGAAGCCATTAGCGGAGGAGCTACAGCAACACTTGTTTGAGTAATTGGCTGCTGCTTTTGATATTGTTCATTCACCTGGCCAAAAGATGGCGGAACAGGCAGTGGCATAGATAACTGAAGCACAGACTCTGATTGTGTTGCCAATGACATGGAAGAAGGTAATGCTGTAGAAGGCAGTGTTCTGGGCTGTATGTATGGGGCAGTTGATTGAGGTACAGAGCTAAATTCTGTTGCCAATGACTTGGAAGAAGTTAAAGCTGTAGAAGGTATTGTATGAGGATCTGCATTTGGGGAAATAAACTGAGATACAGGCTCTGATACTGTTGCCAATGACATGGAGGATGGTAACGTTGTAGTATTCGATGTATGGGGCTCTACTTGTCGAGCAATCAATTGAGGTAAAAACTCTGATTCTGTTGCCATAGTCGTAGAGTAAGGTAACGTTGTAAAAGGAAATTTATGGGCATCTCTGTATGGAGAAATTAACTGAGGGACAGATTCTGATTCTGTTGTCAATGATTTAGAAGAAGATAATATTGTAGAAGATACTGTATGAGGATCTATGTATGGAGTTTTTAAATCATGTACAGACCCTGTTGCCAATGGCTTGGATGAAGGTAATGTGTGGGACTCTATACATGGAGAAATTACTTGAGGCAAAGACTCTGATTCTGTTGCCACTGAAGTGGAGGAAGGTAATGTTGCAGCAGACAATGCATGAGGCTCCATTGGAAACTGTGTAGCTGCAGGATCAGCTTTGAGAGATTGTGATTGAAGGTCTTCTGTGAATTGGGACTGCACTATGGTTGGATGCAGAGATAGTGGTGCAGGCAGTGGTAGAGCCAGAGTAGGTGTTGACTCTTTGACTTCATTGGGCTGATGTTCTGACAAATGCTGTGCATCATCTGTGTGAACTAGTCTCTCAGGTAGCAGTGCAGCAGTGGAAGGCAAAATGTGAAGATGTGGCTCTGGCACTGTTTGTGGCTTCAGTGCTTGGACTGGTTCCTCAACTGGTGAGAGATTTGAGTCTGCATGGTGGGGAGGTCTTTGGGACATTGGAGATGTAGACAGTGCAACAGCCTGCAAAAAATAGAACATTTACACCAAATCTCTGGAGAGCTTGTTTAGCTGTTTTTCTATATGTTAATGAAATAAATTGATATTTATTCACAAACTTTGCAATGAAAAATTCCTTTTCAC
Source organism: Pygocentrus nattereri (assembly GCF_015220715.1). Classification (NCBI taxonomy): domain Eukaryota; kingdom Metazoa; phylum Chordata; class Actinopteri; order Characiformes; family Serrasalmidae; genus Pygocentrus; species Pygocentrus nattereri. The sequence continues at coordinate 15,038,745 of NC_051230.1, forward strand.
CTTGTTGCCAAGTCCAAAACAACCTGGGTCAGGAGCTTGGCTTGATTTTGGAAGGGCTCTGTTTTTAAGAATGTCTTGTGGCGCTGTAATCATAGAAGGTTACTGAAAATATGGTCACAGTCTGTACACAGTGTTAATTAGAATTAGGTAAAGGAAATTAAGGTGTAAACATACCTGGGGGCACCAGGCAAACCTTTGGAAGGACTTCCTCTTGGCTTGGCATCTTTGTAGTCAGAAGGGAGACTTTATATGAAGCTGTGGTTGTTTTTTTAGGAGAGGTAACTTTGGGGTCCTTCTTCAACAGAGGAAGACAGTTTGTATCCTGCTTCTTGGAACTGGGTGAGTCCAATTCCTCCTACAAGTTAGATTTAATAATATAATACTTTTATTTTTTTCCCCTGTGACTCTAAAAAGTCATTAAGCATTCCAAAGTTTCAAATATCCAGTATGTCTGAAAGTTTGTAGACACCTGCTCATGCAGCGTGTATTCTGAAATCAACAGTATAAACAGGGAGTTTGCCTGATCTTTACAGCCTCTACTCTTCTGGGAATGCTATACTAGATGTTGGAACATTGCTGTGTGGATTTGATTGCATTCAACTACAAGAGCATTAGTGAGGTCAGGTACTAATGTTGCATAACTAGTTTTGGATCACAAACATCATTCAAACTCATTTCAAAGCTATTGGATAGAGCTTCATCACTCACTCCAGAGTTTCTCAGTGCCACAGCCCAATGCTGGGAAGATTTATACCACTCTAGCCAACACTGAGCACTGGGCATGGTGACCTGAGGCTCATGTATGGCTGCTCTAGCGGGTCCTATTCTATTAGAAATGCTTTTCTATGGAGATCATACAAACTGAGTGTGTGCAGTTGAACTGTGTCAGCAATGGGTGTACCTTCAAGTAGCTGATTTCACAAATGAGAAGGGGTGTCTACAAATCTTTGGACATATAGTTGTATAATACAGCAAGCTTACAATGATTTGGCGATGAAGCCTCCGCAGGTTGATCAGCCATTCTGGCTCAGGTGATAGTTCAAGATCTGGGATGTCTTTCAACTGTTGGTCGAAAGGTCTCATTTTTGTAGATAGCTACAACGTGATGTGCAACAGCACAATTAGCATAACTTGAAAATTAAACCTGTGATTCTGATCAATGACAGTTCTGAGATGATAAAAAAATCCACAAAGTTTTTTACTCTTGGAGGTGTGTTGTGACTTCTTTACCTCTATGAGCTGGCTTATTAGGGTCAGAGGCTGTCCTGAAACTGAGGCTAGCAATACTTTGGAGATCACTTCACAGTACTGAAAGGCCTGTGCGCAAAGCCCACTTTCTGCTAACCGGCATGCATAAATGAACTTGAAGATCTGAAGAGCACACAATACTCAATTAACTTTTCTTTTTGTAAATGTCACAACATACAAATTTAAGCCAGTAATGGATTTGTAATGAGAAAGCTGAAAAACACCTGGAAGCGAGGAAGAGAAATTGAATCACAGCCAAGAGACAGAGCATATTCAAAGAGTTCAGTACGCTGGATTGCTTCATTGGTGGCAAACTTCAGAGGGGGTAAACTGGAATAAATCTCAGGAATGTTAATCATATAAAGCACTGTACACACTACAGGAATAGAGCTAGAACTATCAAGTATGTTAGTAATCAACTCTACCAATTATTTCACAGTTAATCACAAGTAATCAGACTTTTAAAATGCCAAATAATAAAAACAGACTTAATAATCACATAAAGGCAGTCAGTGACACTAAAATACTTTAAACTAGTCTAGACTCTAATTTAATTTGAAAAAAAAAAAAATATATATATATAATATAATATAATATAATATAATAGGTGTGTCCATCATTGTCTGTTACATACTGTAGACACACCAGCAGAACCATTTCTGTGCTTAATCATTATGCAAATTGCTCATTTGCAGCTAATTGTTATTCAGTGATTTTTAAATCAACTAATCAGGTTTAATTAAATTATCATGAAAGCCCTATATAGGAGTCAATAAATACCAACTTACCTACTGGACCCAAACAGAAAGATGTCTGACTTGTCACTCTGTGTGTCCACATCTAGTTGAACCACCATGTAACAGCAACTAGCTGCATCAGAACATCCTTTGGAGGCTGAAATTAAGTATTGTGTTAGTATTTAAGTAAAGCACAGCTGTATGCAAAAGTTTGAACATCCCAGGTCAATTGACATGTTTTGTTGATTTTCTAAGTGAAAGAATATTAACACGTCTTTACTGAGTTGAACAAGTTGGAAAAAAATAAAACATAACCTATAAAATAAGCCATGAAATTTTCTTCCCAATTTCAGGTTCAGGAAATAAACAGTAACTGTTAAAATGAACAGAAGTGTGGTCACTGTAGAGCTTGTGTTAGGTTCAACAAAACATGTAATTGCACCAGGAGTCTCACCTAATGCATCTCCCATTCTTGTTATGGTTTTCTTGTGTAGATGTTTGAAACGTGTGTGATTTGATAAAACCATGGCCAGGTGGATGCACCAGTCTCCCCACTCCTTAATCCCACAATGCTAGAGGAAACAGTCATTAAAACCCTCCAGGAAAAGATCTTTTAGACATCCCATTTAATGTTAAATTTCTGCAACAATACACATAAACATTGGGCCTCATTCACTAATATGTTCTTAAGTTTTGTTTTTATTTGTTCTTGAGAAAGATCAGTCTACATCAGATTCAGGATGTATTCTCAAACTGCAGAATTGTTCACGCCTTTGTGCACTTGAAGTAGATTCTGTTCTTACCTAAGAACAAATCCTAAATAAAAAACATTGGTGAATGTCAGAATCTTTGTGAAAACTGCACTGTAAAAGATTAGAGGTCAGCTTAACTCAAAATGATATAGTAACTGATTACAACAATCATAACTGATTGGCTTTTCTTGAGTTGACTCAACTTGAGGACACACAACTCAAATTTCTTAGCTGAGTAAAGTTCTCTTAATGCTTTTAGTGCTGCATCTCAGTTATGTCAATAAAATGAACTTGTTTTTTTATACTCATCTTTCTCACCAGCCAAGAGTCTCTCCATCACACCATCCTACGAGACATTGAGTACACACTCATCGATGGCTGTGGCATCGCTGGGGCTCAAACTCACAACCTCCTGTTGGGTAGACGGCTCAGTCCACTGCTGCACCACTCAGGAACACATGAAGCCACTCAGATTTTGTATCCACAAACATTTAATACACTGGAGAAAATATTTGTTGTTTTGACATTGAAGCATGGCATCATCTCATGTGGCGCAGCTGTGTAATAATTCATCCCAACATCAGGAGGTTGTGAGTTTGAATCCCAGCAATACCACAGCGGTCCATTATCCGGAAACCCAAGAGAAGAATATGCCAGATGGGACTGTGTGATAGAAGGAGCGCCAGCTAGTGGGAAAACTGAGTAAAAAAACACATTCAGTTTAGTTTATCTAACCAAGATGCAGATCTTGAAACAGTAGCTTGGAGAATTTTTGACTCAACTAAGACCTTGTTGTGTGAACTCTGGTGTCCTCAAGTTGACTCAAATCAAGAAAAGCCATGTAATCAGTTACTGAATAATTTTAAGTTGAACTGACCTCTCATTTTTTACAGTGTGTGTAAGTGGGTTTTCAGAATAAATTACTTCTTAAGAATGGTTGGTGAATGAGGCCTATTGTGCCCTATTCCATACTGTATCTGTTAGCTCCAACAGGTTATGGTATGCAGAACTGTATTAAAAAATCATATCAACAAAAAATAAAGAAATACACACTCACGGTTGCAGATAACTTTCCAGACATAAGCTGATAAAAGGTCCTCAATGCATCATTTTCTGGTAAACTATCAATGAACCTAACCAGAGACATAAATGGCATGGTCCTGAAACTGGACACTTCAAAGAGAGACTGAAGGATGTTGTAATTTTTTATAACTTACTTGCTTATTACTTGAGAATAAGCCCTGCTGTCCATTGTACTGGCAAGCATGAAAGCATGTCCCCACATGCCTTTGCTTATTGCTGAGTCCATCGCATCCTATTGGCCATGTATTTGAGAGCTGTTTAACTCCATTGTTCGAGTTAGAAGACTCAGTGCAGTAGGCTGTAGAATGAAAACACAAAACTTACCTTTTTCTTGCCAACGATGAGCAGCTCTCTGAAGCACTGTAGATCTCTTTCAGCATCTTTTGCCAAAAAAGTATCTTCAGTGGTTGATTCTGCATTACATGCTGTTCTGCTGATTGCTTCATTTGTAAAATCGATAAGATCAGAAGTAGCCTTCTTAGATGCAGAGGGTGACCTCTGCTTTCTCAGCAAAAGATGAGATATATCAGTTCCCACCAGTTTCTGTAACACATTTCACAGTGACATATACAGGAATTTATATAACATATGCACTAAAAACTAAATAACACTTAAAAACTTACGCCATTCTGCTTGCACACTAACTCTAGGAGCTCCCATTTTAGGCAAGATGCTTCTTGATCTGCCAGAGTATCATTCTGTAGGCATTCTTCATACTTCTTTCTTATAAATTCCAGCACCTCTGACTTATGGGTCTTATCTCTATGAGAAAAATAAATAAATAAATAAATAAATAAATATATAACAAAAAAAAAAAGAAAAAAAGAAAAAAACAATATATATCTCATATTTTATACCTGGTAGTGGTCATAAGTGATTAAAAAAGGTTGGTTATACAACCTAAAATATGCACTGATTTGTATTGCTTAGATGTTGTAAAACTGGTCTTAGACTACTTTAGATCCTAAATAAGTGGTCTAATATTATTGTCTCTTATAATTTACACGGCGTACTTGAACATTTGTGCATCATGCACTATCCTAGAGGGTACCACAAGGCTTAATACTGGGTCCCCTTTGTTGGTATAATTAATAGTACTTTTGCTTTTATTTGTATGAAGCCAACTAATACAGCTTAATCACTTTTACTTAATTTATAGGCTTCTTGTTTCTTGTATCTTGCTTTACTTTGTGAGAGGTCCTGGAAAGGTCTGAAGTTCTGGTTGATACCAGGAGTCTTGCAGCAGCATCTATTGAAGAGTCAATTTTTCACTCATAGCTAAAGCAATGTGGCAGAATACAATGCAAAGCCAGTAAAAAAACATCTCACATAGAAATAAATACACCACACCAATACTGTGAGCATTTGAAAAGAACATCAATATCAGGAAATGACCTCAGTGCTGTGGATCTGCACCAGTGCTGGCTTGCCCTCAGAAGGAAGATTTGGAAGCACCTGAATGAGCTGGCCACCAGGCCCAAATCGTGCACAACAGCGAGGGAAGGAGAACTGCTCTGTGATGGAAGGACCTACAGTGAGAACATATGTAGGTGAGAACATGACTTTGTTCTTGAAATATACAGTGGCCCTAAAAAAGTACTTGGACATTGATGCCATATAAAATGTATTCTCTGTGTCAGGAAACAAATGTCAAACCAAGTTGCATTAAGTTAACCAGATTTAATGAGACCAAGTAATTTACATTTTGGTAGTATTCTTTCAAATGGTGGTTGATGTGTTTCAGATCATCATCATCATGAATTGAGTAGTTTCTTTTTAAACTTATGCAGATTTGCATCCAAAATGCCTGTATACACTTCTGAGTTCATGATATCATCAGTGAACACAAGCTCACCAACACCACTGTAAGAAAAACAGTCCTAGACTTTGACACTTGCCCTACAGCAGCCTTAGTGCAGTCTGGTTGGAATTCTTCTCTAGGTTTTTCCACACACAGAGTCTACCATCAGTTTGATGTGGTGCTCAATGCATTTTTCACTGAAACAAATGTCCAAATACTTTCTGGGGCCACCATACTTTAGTACTTGTATTGTAAAACTGTATTATGAAACTGAAAACTATGAGATCTCACTCATTGGAGAGCAAGATATATTGAAGGCTTCATTGCTGGTTTCCTTCTGTAACTGCCCACAATCCTCAGAATGAGCTGGAGACTGAATGCTGACATCATAAGGTGGATAGTCAGTGTTCTGGGTTGGGTATCCCCAGCTCTAAGACAAATAATTTGACATTATATAATTTAAAAATGAGAAAATGTCCAGCTCTAGGACAAATAATTTGACATTATATAATTTAAAAATGAGAAAATGACCAGCTCTAGGACAAATAATTTGACATTATATAATTTAAAAATGAGAAAATGCATATCACTTATACAATCCTAAAAATATAGTTTTTGGCAGGCTAAAAAATGTTAACTTTATGACAAAGAAAAAATGTTTTTTGGAAATGAATGTAACAAGACAATTTTCAGCCACTTCCAGTGGTCCATTCAACATGAACTTTTAACAAAAAGTAAAAGACAGTTGACATTTGTGATACATAAATGAATAAGGCAGGTAGATTTCAAATTCAGATATATTTACACTATATTTTGTTAGAAAAAACTTTAACCATACAATTTTAAAGGTAAACTTGAAGTTTAAAAATTTTTCATTGAGTGCAAAAGTTGGGTGTCCTGATTAAATGACAAATTATTGATTTATTAACACATACAGAGAACAAACATTTTAATGCACTTGAGGCCTAGAGTGACTTTCTGACAGGCCATATCAGAAGACCTCGTGCAGGCCACACTTTGGGCAAGCCTGCCATAGACAATCCACTTTTAATTTCCTAAAGGACATAAGGAACCATTTATTTGGAAGGTAAAGAACCATTTTAAAGTTTAAAGAACCTCCATGAAATGAAAAGATTCTGTAATAGACTTTTCTTAGAACTTTATATCCAAGCAAGGAACCTTTTAGGAACCAATGTTTTTAGGACAGTACTGGAATCTGTTACCTGTTCTGAATGCCAGCTGATGCGGCTATGCTGGCTGCGTGTGCTAGGCATGCTCTGAGTAGAGTAGCCACTGTGGCTACTGTGCCTGTCACACTGATCCCAATAACACTGCTGGTATTGGGCAAAGTGATCATGGTCAAAGGTTGAATCATAACGCGGGTCATATTTCCACCAGTCGTCATAGTTGTCAGGCCTTAAAAGACAATATAACAGTCCTATCAATTCAGATGGCAGTTAAAATAATATACACAGTACAATAGTACACGATACAATCCTATTAGTGATGAGTGCTAAATTGCTTTTACTTCGTGTTACATTGTTGACTGTTGCTTCTGTTGCTTCTGTTGACTTTTGCTTGGTATCCATAATCATAGGGATAATAGTAGCCTTGGTTGTAGGCACTGGAATAGTATCCTTGAGGATCCCATCCTACAAAAACAATTGAAAATCAAACAACTTTCATGAGTATTGACATCCTAGATGTTTACATAAGCTAATTCAAACAGTGTCAGCATTTTATACCTCCATAGTTATAATACTTTGCATAGTTTTCTGACCAGTATGGAGACAGTTTGCCTTTGTCAGCCCTTGCAGATCTGTCTTTGGAACGCTTTTGCCTGTTTGGAAGGACCTGACATTTCATCATTTGTTTAAAGAAGACACAAATAAGCTTTATTGTTAAAAGTTAATTAAATATGCATTATACTTATAAAATCACTTGCAAAGTGACATTAAGTGTATGCCTTATTATAGGAAAAGTAGCTGCTTTCAGTTTGGTGCTTCTTTTCTATATTTCCATATTCTTTCCTGCTTCTTTTCCATATTTGTCAAAATGTGAGCATTTTTACAGTGCAATTGTAAATGATACAATCTTGTAGAATGCATTAAAGAGGTACTATGACCAACATGAAAATGCAACCATTGTTACATCTGTTATAAACCTAGAGTGGTGTTGTAGATTTTCACAAGATTTTCCAGTTTAAAAATAGCAAGAGATAAAGATAAAACCCATTTCTGATTGTGTATCCTCAAAGTGGGAAGAACTGTTGAAAAACTACATTCTGGGGGAGGCTACTTGATTGTATTTATTAAACTTAGATCAGTGGCTAGGCTAGTGGTCAGGATTGGTTGGCACGGTAGGGACTCCCTAAGGTTTCTTGATATATTTATCAAATGCAGGATGGGTATTGAACATATAAAATTATGAATTGTGTCAATCTAATAAGACTGTGAGGAAAAAAGTTGTGCTACAGAACTGAAATACCATATTAACCCCTTATTAAATGCCATATTAAATGGCTATGGCCCACCAGCAGGCCCAAAGCTTTACTACACACTTCTATAATCTACAATCTTGCATTGTAGACTGGGTAGTTACTGCATAATAAGCCTTAGTATGCCATAAACCTGTGATTTTTAGGGGCTAAACTCTAGTTTTAGGCCTGAATGCTACTTTAACTACTTACAATAAACAGTGAGCATGCAGGCTGAAGCAATCACCACCAAGTCACTTGTTTAGTATTAAAAACAATAATAGTTTCTGGAAGCAAAAGGCTAATTACTCATATAATCACATACCATCATTAAAGCAACATAAAAAAGCCAAAAAGATCTCACTGACCTTGAGGTTAGCTGATTTGACTTGTGGACAATTTCTAAACTGGACTGCTCAACTTGTTTCTGCTCTTCCTTTTGATATTTCTGTCAAAAAGGATACCAAAGAGCAGTATTTTGCAATGAATTGCATACATATCCCATGTTATTATCCATTGACCTCCAAATAGTAAAATACTAAAATAATACAAGTCTTTTATTTGATGAGTTCATGTAAATAGACTGCACTGGCCAGAACTAAACATAAATGCTACTTTTGATACCTGTTCAGACAGCTGCGCTTCAGATTCCATTTGTGGCCAATGACCATTTAGATCCATCCAAGCATGACGTGCTCTGGAATAATGCATGGAATACGTGTCTGAAAATGGATGATAATTAGGATAGATAGATCCATAATAGCTATTGTAGTGGGCTCTAGACATGTCCTCATGTGGCCAGTGTGTTTGCTGTGTCTCCAAACCAGGGAATATAGACTGATGGATCTTTGTTGAAGTTGCAGAAACTTTTTTGTTCCTTGGCTCTGCGGTTGTGGAACCTCGTACCACAGGTGGGTTCTTTTGATTGTTACCCAATACATTATGTCCTAGTTCTTCATGGAGATTCTGGACGGCATCCTTTTTAGGACTTTCAAATACATGGGCTGCAGGCACTGAAGGCTCTGATGGTCTAAATCTTAATTTCTTTGGAACTGGGGTTGTGGAGACAGTTAGATGTTGAAACTGGTTAGAATCAGTGGCTCTCTGAGTTTCCTCTTGCACTGTTTTCGTGACTTGCAGGTATAAAACAGGCAGGTAATCTGCTGATTCTCCTGATTTAGCTTCAGGTATCTTTGGTGTGACATCGGGCTTTAGATCTGATGGGTTAGGTTGGTTGTGCTCAATTTGAATCTGACTTATACTAACATTGGAGACCAGTTGGGGCATCTCAGATACTGATGGCATTTCAAGGGATGCTTCAGCAGATGACAAACCTGGAAGTGTAGTGATGCTTTTCAGGGGTTCCTGGGTATTGACGCTACTAACGTTTTCCTCTACAGGAATTTTTGGATTGCTACCATTGAGCAATGATGGTGGATCAGAAATATTACTGGGTTTAAGAATATCATCTCCTGGAAGCAGCTTATCTGTTGAGATGCAGTCCATTTTGTCCTGTTTAATATATATTTCTAGCTCCTTTGCATCTTGTTGTACAGCATTCATATCACTTACTTGGTGTGGAGCCTCAGAAGATCTACCAAGCTGGTCTGAAGTAGACCTTTGGTGATGGGAGAGCTGAGAAGTTACCTCAGAATTCTCATACAGTTGTTCTGAACATGAAGACGATGCATGCTCAGTGCTCTGGCCAAGCTGAACTGGGGTTTCAGCGATATGAGAAGATGGGACAGCATTCAATGCTTCTAAGAGAAGCTGGGGAGAAGGTGTTTTAGAGGCTGGTTTAGTCTGCAGAAGCAAAGAGTAGGTAGAAGAAGAGGGAGAAGATGAACAAGCACCAAGATCAGAAAGATCACTTGAGGAGATTTCAGTGGTGAGGGTGCATGTAGTAATGTTTGATGGAGACTGGGTTACAGACATTGAACATGTTTGTAGAGAAGGGGTTTGTGGCATGATACCAGGTGAGGAGATATGCTGTGCTCCGGGAGAAGAGGCTGGCTGTTCGGTAGGTGTTGGATGTTGAGGGCCAATAGTGGACGAAGAACCTGCTGTTATAGAAGCATAATTACTATTGAGGGGGTCATTACCATCAATTGGTTGGAAGTAATTTTCAGGCTGACCATAATTTTCCAGGTCTGATATCCCAGAAGTCCCTGGGCTGATGCTGGGGGGATCTTCGGTCTGTAAGGACAGGTCTCTGCTTGGTTTAGGCAGATGAGGTGATGCCATTTATGCACTGTGGAAGCTGTTTGAATGAAACTCCTAAATGAGAGACACATTAGACTGGAGATATTCAAAACTTATAGAAGCAGTAAACAGAAAACTAATTCATTCACACAGTATGTAAATATTCCACTTCACATGTAAGTTAGTTAGCACAGCTGGTATGTAGTACAACTTTGATCATGCAGAGTTCCCTTTAAAACAGAGAGTGATTAAAGAGTGCTAGATTCTCATTACTTGTGGTTGAAAAAACAGTGTTCTATAATATAAGTGAACTGTCCTTTTAAATAGTCTAACAGCTTTTTTAGAACGGCCTGTTGACAGCCTAAAATAGCGTTCCCTCTGTAACAGCACTCAGAGATGGCATTCTTCCAGGTAAATGCTGCTTACTTGTAGCTGATGATGACTCCACTGTGGCAAAAGCTGCTTTTCCTTTTCACCAAAACCAGTGTAGAAAATGCTGACCCTGCTGTAAGTTCACTGCTTATAAAATGACCAACTTCCCACAAGCACTGAATGTTATAAGCCTTGTCCAGCCCACCTGCTGCTCTGAAGTGAGTCTGCTCCTCGGACAGAGACCATCTTGAAATGTAATTTGATAAGTCATGTTGCTCGGGGGCTTTTTTGTCAGAACTCTCTATTATTTGTTTTTTATTTTTAAATTATTAGCATAATATTTGTGATATAACATACTTATTATAATATAGCATAATAAAATCTTCTTCTTCCTTTTATTATTATTATTATTATTAGTAGTAGTAGTAGTATAAAAATGCTTGATACAATATACTATAATACTATAATAGTAATAATAAATATAGCCGCAAGCAGCAATGAGCGGGTCCAAGCACTCGCAAGCAATACCAGCCCTTCTGCAGGTTTAGTTCATTCGGCCTAAAAAGGCCTCAAGCTGTTTGGGTCTTATTCATAGGCAGAGTGAATAGAACTGAAATGGTGTCAGTTAATCAAAAGGCCTTCAGTTGTCATAAACAATGAGCAGAGGTCTTTATACTCATTATAAGTTTCTATTCATATGTACTGATATACACTGGTTTGTAGAACATCCAAGAGGTTGTCAACATAGATGTAAGAACTACATGACTAATGGCAGCATTTCTCACATAGTACCACTTGCACAGTGGATTGGTTCTATATTTAACCCATTGACTTGATGTAGGCCATAGTGAGGCCTAATGCACTCATAAGGGGCCCTTTAGGTGTAGAGCAGCTCAGTGAAAGTGGGGCAGAATTTGTCAAAAGGCCTCAGTATGATATCAGTATTGATCAAGGACTAAAACCATAGACATTCACCAGGTTTTTGTGAGAATGACCTTTTGACCTTTGTATAATAAGCCTTTGTATAGTGAAATCTTTGAATAAATAAGACAAAATACCAGACAAACAGTACAATTTTTGACATGACATGCAATTAGAAACTTGTTCAGGTGAGTGAACTGAGTCATGTGGCACCAAATGTTTGTCAATCAACCTTGTAATAACATTGTAATAGCAATTTAATAGATTTTTAAGTGTTTTTGAGTGCTGAAGTGCCCCCTAAAGGCCAATCTGGACAAAAAGTGGCATACACCCTTAAAGTCTCAGTATGTAATGATGCTTAAAGTTTGGAGGGGATCTGGCCAATGGTCTTTGAGTTATAGCAAATCAAGTTAGCAATGCCAGGAGCACAGTAATTAGTTGACTGATCCACATGATCCTGAGTAGAAAAGTCAACATTTTTTGATAATTATTTACCTAGAGATGCCTGAGTTATGCGAGACCAATTTCGAAAAGTTTGGCTGAAAATCCAGAGGCAAGTTCCAAAAGTATGGTTTTTGAACAGTTAGCGATTACTAAAAAACGATGAAGTTTTTTAATAAACATATATTTGCAAAATTGTTTGACATGATGTACTACAATGGATTCATATGGAATTTGCATCAGAATTGTAATAATATAGTAATGACATGTAATAATAGGTTTATTTTTATGTATAGTGCCCCCCTGTGGTCAAATATTTTGAAACTAGACTGTTTGTTAGGAAGTGGATATATGTAGACACCAGTCAAGTTTCATGATGATTGATCAATGATAAGTCTGTCAAAGGCCTGTTGACTGCTGATTGGCTGATGGTGGCCATACATTTCAATGTATCAAATTGGCCTTCAAGATTCATATTATGTGTAGTAGAGAATGCCTGCCAAGTTTCAGTTTGATCGGATGCACAGATGCTGAGAAACAGTTCATTGGCAATTGCCCCGCACCCCCTAATGACATATGCCCACCAAAATTGAAAGGCACCCACACAATCTTGTCTTGAATAAGCATATAAAGGTTCAATGTTTTTGGCTAAAGCATCCTTGAGTTATAGAGACTTTTTGAGTTTTGTCAGAAGGGCTAATTAGCATATGGCAGCCATAATGTTTGCAAATATCAAGATTTTTTTGATAATTACTGATAAACAGACTCTTCTGAGTTTTTTGATACCAGTAAATTGAGGATTGAGTGAAAACTGTAGGACTAGTTCACAAAAGTAGGTTTCGCATATTATGCAAATTAGCAAAAATATAAGTGGGCGGAGCTAAATAAATGGTACCAGTGGCAAAGCTGTTTGGCTTGACCCAAGGAATGACGCACAAAAAGAATTTTGTCTGTGCACGTCTCGGTTTAGGAGTTATGAAGCAAAACGTGTTTTGGTGCTCTATAGCGCCCCCCTTTGGCCGATCTGGGTCATTTTTGCTGCCCGGCGAGATGCACACAAACTACACCTACCCTCCAAGCTTGGTGTCTGGATGCCTTACGGTCTCTTCTCCACAACACGTTTTTCAGGAGAAGAAGAAGAAGAAGAAGAAGAAGAAAAATCCGAGCAAAAACAATAGAGTGCTATGCACTGCGTGCTTGGACCCTAATAAATAAGCAGTTGCGGCGTGATAATAATGAAGGCTATATGGTTAATAAGAATTTAATCATTCTAAAATTCTGTGTTATTTTGCCTTGATTGAACCGCCACGCTAGATGGCGCTATCGGCATTTTAGTCTCTTTGTATCACATCTGACGTTACAGTACGGTTGCCATGTTTTGCGGAAGGCAGTATATGTTTTTTTTACGATTTAAGGGCGGTCTCTGAACAAGAACAGCTAACAAAGAAAAGCAGGAGTTTTATCTTCATTAAGAATTAAGAATAAACATTTTAGAGTTGTGGGAAGTTGATTTAAAAAGTCTGAAAGAAAAAAGAAAAAGAAAAACAGAGTGCAGAGATCTGGCAACCAGCGTGTAGTAACCCATCTGTCTGTCCTCGTGGGAGAGACATAGCGTTAGTGTTCAGTCTTATAGGAGACATTTGCGAAGACTGTTGTGAACTTCTGCTAATGTGAATGAAGAAGCTGTGGACACCTGAGTCAGGAGGAGGTTCTTCAGCAGGCTGCGCCTCCCTGTGGGCAGAGATCATGATGATAATGCTGTAACTGTAACTCAGTTTATCTTCGCTGATGAGAAACGCCTCGCTGATGGTCAAAGTTTGGGCGGTTGTGTCACAGTGCTGTAGGTTATCAATGGCTCTTCTGAGGCGGATGATAAATAATCTGATGAACCGGGTGCTTATGGGCACAGTACCCTGTGAGAAGATGGCCAGTGATCTAGTCAGCAGTTGTAGGAGAAAATTGGTTTGTATTGTTGTTACCTTACATATTACATTAGGATCATTTTCTAAAAATGCTGAGTAAGTTCACTGTTACTCAGCATTACAGATAAGTTGGCAGGACAAATGAGTTGTAAGCTAAGTGCTGGAAAAGGTTTAGAAAGGCCCAGTTAGTGACAGGATTTCAGAGTATTTTATTATCTGTTTTAATGGTGTATGAGTCCAGTTTACAGTTTCATTTATAGTACGGATACGATATGGAAGTCAATATTTGATATTTTTCATGTACATATCTGCCAATGCCAATAACAACACAGATGAATAAGCTTTTATACAATAATGTAGAAATTGGAAGTAGATCTACAGAGAATTGTAAAATGCATGCATTATCAAATATTGATTTGAAATCTCATTCAAATCCTAAAGGGAGATTCACCTGATTTTTTTAAATGTTCTGTTCAAGTCAATCGTTGAGATGTGAACAAAGTCGCAGAGTAGTTGATGTGAAATGGTTCATTGTAGAGAAACTTACCAACTCAGATTTCTTTATAGTGCTGGTAATAGGAACCAGGGGCCAGGGTGCCTAACAATGCAAAAACAATTTTTTACTATCCAAAACCACCAATGAACCTCCACCTTTTTGTTATTTTTATCTAAAATGTTGATACTAGTAAAATAGTGGGTAATCTAACAAAAATACATTTTCTTTGTGGGTTCTTTATCTTATAACACCCTGCATGTACCTCCCTGCCATGAATGGCTTTTACAGAATGTATTTTAGACTAAAATCTTATCTCAAATGTATCATACAGCATCGTCTCATCGTCTTTTATTTAATGGCTTCCCGCGGGGGAGCTTTCAGATACATTGAATGTTTCTGATGTCTGGTTCCTATCACCACCACTGTGAGCATTCCTGACTGGGTCTGTTTCTCTAGAATGGAGCATTTCAGATCAAATCACTCTGTTTATATTTAAAAAGTTCTAAAAAATTGCTGTAATGTCTGATGCCACTAGGTTTTTTAAGTGCACATCTGCTGATACATATATGATATTGATATCATTGTTCATCCCTCCTTAATAGTGATTAAACACCTGAATGAAGGAAACTGTTTCTAAAACTGTACATCTCTGACTGGTCTATAAATGTCTGATGAATTTCAGGTTGTAGGGCTTGGTAATCCTGGGATGAGCGGGTCACGACACAGCGTTGGTATGGCTGTGCTTGCAGCACTGGCACTACGCCTTGGAGTGGCAGACCAGTGGAGGTCAGACAGACAGGTGTCAGGAGAGGTCATAGTTTCAGATTACCAGGACACCCAGCTCGTGCTTCTCCGTCCAAAGTTGCTCATGAACATCAATGGAGTGAGTGTGGCAAAGGCAGGTGAGTGAGATGAAAGATCATGCCAAAGGGTTCAATAATTATTCTAATAACTGTTATTATAACAACTATATTCGTGAAAAAAATTGTTTACATGGCATATTTTTTATGATTTTTTTTTCTCAGCCAGCAAATTTTCTATTCATCCTGAGCACATTATCCTGGTTCACGATGAACTTGACAAACCACTTGGGAAGCTTGGTATCAAACACGGTGGGAGTGCAAGGTCAGCGACACCTTCAGTCCATGCTTTGTGAATATTTTCATATCCAGAAGAAAAGAAACAGATGAAAAAACTCATACAACATTGTATGAGCGAGATATTGTCATTTTTGGTCTAATTTCTCTACCTTGAATTGGTAATGTGGAAGAGCAAGTATGTTATGAAAATTTTATAAAATCCTTTAATGATTGAGGAATTTATTAAGCTCCAAAATGATTTGTTGTAGAAGTGAGATCATTTGAATGCCTGTGTGGTTTTCTATGTTGAACAAAACCCGTCAGTGTCATTTCAGCTGGCTTTGGGCGGAGATTTCATAAAGTAACATTGTGCATTACTAGTCATTTGGCAGGTTCACTTATTCCCGATCAACTGAGAAACATATGCAAATAGTGGAATGCAAAGCAGTACAGAGGACCTGGTGTTAATGCACAAAACACTGCAAGAATCTGTAACCTAAGAGACAATGTCACAGCTTGTTCTAGTTAAAGGACCCATGTCCTGTGTTTTTCTTGCACCCCTTTATAAGGTTTGTGTGGATTCATGTACTAAATGTGTCGTGTGTCTTAATTCATGTTTCTATGACAATTTTTAAACTCTATCCCTTAGAATTCAGTTTTAGTTACTGTGCCTTTATGTAATCACAGGACTTTGTGAATGTAAATAACCTTTGTCCTGATTGGCTGCACTATATTGTGCCACATTCAAAAAGCAGTCTGGATTGAAACACAGTTTATAACTTCAGGTTGAATGGGTGGGGCTAAACTGTTCAGGGCTCAGCTGTGTTGGGTTTTGTTCAGCATGAAAAATAGATATGTGTACACCTGCTAAGCACTTTTTAGAGCTAATCTGTCATGGTATGTAAATTATTCTGAAACCAAGTTATTTTGAAAGAACAAAGAGTGAAATATAACCCTTACAGATCACATAATTCATTTTAATGGAACACTTTCGCTCAAAGGAAAAACAGCAACTGTGACCAGCTTCATAGTTTGAAAATTGTTTATTTCAATAGCAGGACTTTTGACTGTGAAATGCAGTGTTTGTATAAATGATAGCCATTTTTATAAGCCTTTCTTATTCCTTTGTTCACAGGGGTCACAATGGTGTGCGATCCTGTGTTGATTGTCTACATACTGATGTGAGTCTTATTTTTATTATTTAATAAATCAATTTAAACTTAAACCTTAAACTCTAGCGATCCATACCTAGGTTCACACTTAATTTCCTCCTATTCAAACTAAATAACCTGCATAGTAGTTTTGTAGTAGTTACTGAGTAATTCATAGCAGCTACTGAGTAATAAGCAGTATGATTAAAACCTGAATGATAAGCTTGGATTGTAGAGGGTTAATAAGAGCTCTGATCTCTTCTTAATATCTGTGCCACTTTGACAGATTATGCCCCGTTTACGAATTGGAATTGGCCGACCTTCAGGGAAAACATCAGTGGAGAGGCATGTTTTAGGACGATTTTCTAAGGAGGAACAGAACATTCTGAGCTCTGTCCTGGAGCAGAGTGTGGACCTTTTACTGACACAACTCACAGAGACACAACTCCATAAATCTCCACCAGGGGGCAGAAGAGCAGCAGGCGGGAGTAAAGAGAAACCACCTCCAGCTCGAGAGCCTGCTGAAGGACAGACCCAGAACTGACCTGCCAGTTCATTAACAATGATAAATCTTAAATCTATGGAATGCAGATTATCTTATTGAAAAATGTATGGTTTTATTTGCAGTGTGAAAATAGGGCACTTTGTAACAAGCATACTTTAGCAGAGAAATTTTATTTATGCTAATCAACAACTTGTTAGTAGACCTCTCATAATTATAATAAATTTCTTATGAATTTTGTATTATTTGCTATCAGTTTCTTGAGGTGTTAGAGGACTGCAGCTGATAGCGTTCTGAAGTTTGGCTGTAGACTCCAAAACCACTGAACCTTTTATCCAATTTATATACACCTTACATAATACATTAGTTTTTCGCAATTGATTGCACATTTGTACATAGCTCTCAAAACCACCAACAGGGGAAAACTGAAATTTTCTGATTTTCACTGAAAAAACTCACAGCACACTTCAAATGAGACATGTAGTACTATAAAAGGTGCAGCAGTGTGGTGGTATAGTATGAGAGCTCATGGATTAGGGCCAAATCTCATATACAGCATTTACAGCTGTGAAGTTGCCCCCGGAATGATGGAGTCAACCCTGCCATGGCTCCTTAGTGGCACTGTCATAGGTCTCATGTAGAAGCTAAAGAAGACTCAGGTGTGAATAGGGCCGGACCAGGGTCTTGCATGGTTAATAGATTAAAAGATTAATATTGCATGTGTTCATGTTTATGTGCACTTTGGTTTATTGTAACATTGTGTTTTTTGTATAAATGTTACACCTAAAGACAAACTTTAATCATAATCACCCTTTTCTTTAAAGCCAAAGTCAGTTATAATGCAAAACAGAAGTAGTTCTACACAGAAAAGGGTAAACGCTCTCAGAGGGAACCCTGACTGTTAACACTATAGGCTCCAGTATGGTGCACATGTCAAATACCATTCAAATATATTGTATAAACCAAGAAAAATACTTTACTTAAATAGACAAAAGTCTTTTTACTAGTAGGCTGCCACTTTGGTTGCCACATCAAAAGGTTGTACTCTCATGCCCACTAACTACGGTACAGCAATCTAAATACCTCATTTAACTCAAATATATCATTCAGCCTTTCCAACTTTAGCTAGAGTGTGACTACTTTTCTATGACTAAATATTTTTTACTGACTTATTTTTCTCAGAACTGACTCACTGCAATCATATGATATCGCAATGTGACAGTGGTGGCCTACTAGTAAAAGAATTTGCCTGTCATGTTTTTTTATAATAAAACATTCGCTTTTGGTTTATATGCCATATTTTAATAGTATTGGACATGTAGACTGTTTTAAGGCATACAAGTCGTAACAGTCAGGATTCCCTTTAAATATCCCATTTGAATAACAACAAAAAAGATCCCAATAGTAATCAATAATAAGAGATAACTTACTAGGCTTCAGAACACATAACATTTCTTTATTTATTGTCATTTATACATATTGATTGGTCAGTAATCCTTCCCTGTCTGTGTATAGGTGGTGAAATTTATTCAGACATCGTGTACAGGTGAAAACTTTCATTTCATTAGACATATTTCAATGCCATCCTTTCTCTGGTCTTCCTTGTTCCCAAGTTTTTTGATGAGGTGATTTGTGTTTAATGGAGAACTGAGTAGATAATTACGTTTGTAGGTGTGTGTTTGTTCAATAGTACTTTAAGGTTTGATTGGTGACTCCAGTGTTGAGTCACTTGTCTTCCCAATGAGAACTGTGCTAGTGCAAAAGAGTCCACTAGAAATGCAAAATGTGTGGAGCTGATGAGAATATGTTTCTAGTTGTGAAGGGATGGTATATGGAGCTGGAATTTGGTGTACGGGACAGATTACTTGGTATTTTCATTCAGTTACAGTATTTAACCAAAACCTGTAATATAAGGTAAAGAGCAGAGCTGTGTTTTGCCTGCAGAACAGCTTCACTCTACTTGAAATATGATAAAGGATGTGTAAGGCTATACTGAATAAAGGTTGTGTGATTATGGTTGGGATATAAAGAAATGTAAGTACTCAGAATACAGGAGTTAAGTGTCTATTTTGAAAAGGTACAGTCTCAAAAAGATGGTTCTTCAAGCATTCTTTGGTAAAGAAAATGGTTCTATATAGAACCAGAAGGAACCTTTTGCATGACTAAAGCGTTCTTTGCATCGTGAAATTGTTCTTCAGATTGATGGAGAATCTTTTGTATACGGTTCTATATAGAACGTTCTTAAAAAGGATTCTAGATAGCACCAAAAATGATGTCAAGCTTATAACAACAGAAGAATCCCTTTTGGTGCTATCTAGAACCCTTTTTAAGAACGTTCTATATGCCATCAAGTCTTATTAGCTAGATTAAAATCAGTGGAGAGAGAATGGAATGACAGTGTGACATAGTAGATTATCCAGATCAGACTAAGTGAGGACCTGCACTCAGCTGTGGTTCCTTGGACAGCACGGAAAGTCTACTCCTCAAAGGTGCTTTAAAAAAAATAAAAATAAAAACAAGCCTGTTCAGTTTATGGTGGTTATTCATTCAGCTAAGTGTGTTGAAATGTTTTGTTGCTCTATGCAGGACTTTCCTAAACTTCTGGAAGTCTACGGCTAAAATACTTTCTAAGCTCAGAGCACTGTCCTACTTCAGCACACAAACTGATCCACAATCCAAAAAATAGGGGGTTTGTGAAAACCCATGATTTGAGTATGTATCTTTTATGTGGGTCCCCTAGCAACCCAGTTCAGCTGTGTTCATGAAGCAGGCAGCAGTCCTACTTCAGGGGCTGTGAGAGCAGCAGTGGACCGAAGCAGGTGAGAGAGAGAAAAAAAGAGAGCCTCATGCCACGGTGTTTGACTTCATCTTGGTGTTCATGAAACTACTCTGAATTTGTTTAGCAACTTGCATGCATTCATCTTTGAGAGAGAAGAGAAAATCAAGCTCCACTCTTCCTGCAGATCTGAAAACCACAGGTGTTTCTATCCATCCTTCCACTGTGAGAAGATAATTTTACGCTTCTGGGTCTGAAAAATGTGTAGCTGTCAAGAAGCCCTTAGTGAGAAAAGGAAACAGACGAAGTGGTAGAAAATCAGCAAATTAAACAAAGGAGCTGATGGACCGACCACCCTAAAGTCCAGATTTCAACATCACTGAACTTCAAGGACTAAACTTGGAGGTGTGGAAAAATATTTCTGAAGATTTCTTTGAAAAACTGAATGCAGGTCCCACAAAAAAGTGGAAGGAGCAACGAATGCAAAAGGTAGACACAAAATGCTGAAAAATGAGATATTTAGTTGAGGCTTCTGTGTAATTTACTGCTCAATTTATCGGTGCTGTCTAAAAAAAATGATATAAAGACATTTTTTAATTTTTCTGCATCATTTGAACACAGCTGTTCTTTACACTGTTTAAAAACGGCAGATGATGGGAGGACCCACAGAAATGCAGAAACAAAAACAGTCTTTTTCATTTTAAGTGGTAAAGGGGTTGAAAAAATATCAGCTAAGAATAAACAGTAAATGAACACAAAACAGCACAAACATAAAAGGATTTCAAAGAAAATAAATATAAGATGTACGATTTGCACCCTTTTAATATTAAATGTATTACTGGTGAGAGCGGCCAAAGGGTTTCAGAGTTCACTTTGCTGAATTCATCGTGATTGTGTAATTACAACTTGACCATTAGAACGTTCTTCAATAACAATATGGAACATATGGGCCAGTACAAACACTATCGAACAGGCGTGGCTCGTCCAACAAATCTAACTTCCACTCAAGAACGTCTAAAGATCTTCCTCCAAGAGGGATGGCGAGGAAAGAAGAAAAGACTCACTTCAAAAACAACCCTTATGACACAATCCTTGTCTAAAGAACCTTGAGAAAATACAGGCTCTCAAGCTATTCTTACTCATGGACTTTTCCCAGCTTCAGTGGTCAGTCTTAGTTAGTCCAATCATACTTCCACCAATTGCAGGAGGTCAGAGGTCATGAGCCTGCTGGACGGCTAATGGAAAACTGCTAATTTATTCAACATTCAGTCTCCCAGCTTCGCTGGGGGTCTGCACAGTTTAACTAAAAGATTTACATTTGTAAAAATCTCCAAGGAACACACTCAAAAATCAAGATCTAGCTGTAGCATCCAGAATCTCCTAATGCAAATGTATTGATGTCTTTGACAATGTTATACACACAATGATGCTAGTACAGAGTAAAGTGAGATATATATATATATATATATATATATATATATATATATATATATATATATATAATGTGTATGTATACACATATCACCTTTTTGTGAAAAAGGTGAATAATTGTGCTTTTAAGTGTAAATAACTTTACTAATAATATTAATCACTACAGGCTTTAATTCCCTGCATTCAGTCCTTAGCAATTTTCAATCTTATATTTTTCATTACTTCATTACTATACTTCAATCAATTTAATAATATTATTGTGGAGAGTAACTACTGGTCGTAAAGACCCCTTTGAAATTATTACAGATACTACTATTATAGCCCCACAGCTGGAAACATCAACCAACAATTATTTAGTATATTTGAAAAATTATTTAGTTTTATGCTCCTCAGTTCAGTCTTAATAATAATAATAATAATAATTATTATTATTATCATAACAAAAGATATTATTTTCTGTTCACTTTTATAAAATAACAAAACTGATGATATTGTTGTTATTGTTTTTATTATTATTATTATTATTATTATTATTATTATTATTATTGTTGTAATATAGCCTAAAGGTCGTTTATGTGTCCCTATATAAAAATACTCCATTTACAGTTAATGAACAGCCCCTTTGTAATGGAGTGTCAGGTAATCCTTTTGTACGAGTCTTTTCTGGGCGCAGAAAAAAAGAGGGCAACGTCACTGGGGCGCACAAAGCCTAATGGCACAGAGATGCACAGTGCTGGATTGTAATTGCTTTGAGCAGAAAATAGCCTGTGTCTTTAAAGGGGCTACTGGTCCAAACGCAGCTGCTGGTCAGCGAGCTGAAAGAGAGACGGCGGAGATTCATCACCCCTCTCTTCATCACACAATGCCCATTTATCACCCCGGTGGTGGTGTTCAAATCTCGTACCAGGCGACCACCAGCCCCACTACAGCCCTCGCCTCAGTCTCGGCAGCAGCTCAGCTGCGTCTGCGCCTCTTTTAAACGGGACCTGCTCGGCATCGTGTGCTCGCTCCTCCTGTTGCTCAGTGGCCCCGTATGGAGCTCCTCTTGGATATCTTACCTCAGCCGTTCCTTGGGGTGGTTATTACTGGTGTGGACTTCGAGACTGCTGCGGAGGCATCACAGTTCTACCTGGGATGTGCTGAGGAACTTCAGACCCACTGCCATTTTATTTCGGCGCCAAAGGTCCAGCGCTGTGGCTAGGCTAGTCCCTGCGGTTTAAGCCGGACAGACACCAGAGCCACACCGCTGAGCTACAACGCAGTGTCCAGTGCTGAAGGGATCCGCTGCGGGTGGAGCTGCTTTTCTGTGGTCCTGCGCTGCGGCGAAGGAGCAGCTTACAGGTGCAGAAATGGCGAATGGCTCTGCTGTGTGCTATGCTAACGATTAGCCCGCATGCCTGTGAATGAACGTTACGACCGCGGCCGTTGGAAAAAAAAATTCAAATTTAAAAATTCGAACGACTGACCGTTAAAATGGAACAACGGACGGTGATTTTATTTCAGAAAGCAGAAATGTATTATCCAACGAAATATATACATTTGTATGGCTTTAAACAGAGATGAAGAACCAAATTCCTGCAGAGTGAAAATAATTTTTACGACTTAATCTTCCACAGAATGGAGAAGGTGTTTGAGCATTGGTTTGAAATAGCACCGACAAGCTAATTCTAGCCATCTTAACTGAAATATGCTCGCTTTTTTTAATTTTTACTTTATGTTTTGTTGTTGTTGAAAGAACAGTGTCTTTTAAACACCGTTATGCTGTCTTTGGTAGTGTATTTAAGCCATTTTCTGCCTTCGGTTATTTGATTTTTGGCACAAAAACATAAAAATATCCACGACATACATTCAGCCTGAGCTCTGTGTGGTGGCCTCAGCGGATTGTGGGTCAGTATGGGCCTGTCAGTGAACACACCAGGAAGCAGTGGCTGCTCTAAATAACAGTTTAAGGGTTTTCTGCCGCCTGCGTCTGTGCTGTTTGTCTGAGCCCGAGCTACTGATTGTCCAAACGCAATTCTTGTGAAATGTCAAACGTTAAATCGAGAATTGTGCATGGACATCTGTTGCTGCTGGTTCTCACGCTTCATCTGCTGCACGAAGTCCGCTATAATTCAAAGTGCTCCTTCGGCTCACGAACACCTGCTGCGGTTAGTGGTTCGTTTTCCATCCGCCTAATTTCGGACCAAATGTTGTGAACAATAAATAAGGTTCGTGTTTCACTCACTGCCTTTTATTTATTTTAGCGATGTACGAAAAAGATCCGTGCACTAGATAAAGTGCCCTGTGTTGTGTTGAAGGTGGGGAAAAGAAAATAAACGCTGCCTTTATTTATTAGCAGCTCTGCGCGTTGATTAGATCTTTGTGAGAATGTTTTCAGAATTGGTAGAATTTGTCAGATTTCCTTTTGAAAGACATGACTGTGCATTTGAGGAGGGTTCCTTAATGTTCACCCAAAGGCTGAGTAGTTCTACAGACCAAACAACCAGATGAAATCTATCCGCGTGTTCGTTCTTTTTTGTTGTTTTCAGTTTTCTTTGCTGTTATTTTTTTAGATGTTAAGTTGTTTAGGCTTAAAAACAGTAAACCTATGCTACTGTTAATTTACTGTGAATTTTACGTTACCTGTACGCCTGAACAAATGTGTTATGACAGTAGTTAACTATTTCAAATATATTAAATATAAGTTACTTTACTGGATAAATTATGTGACACTTTTGAACGAATTCACTTCACGTCTTTTTTTTAACATCCTCCTAATATATATTTATAAATCATAAAAATGTAGCGGTCCTGGTGGGTTTTCTGTAGGGGGGCCATTGAACGATTTTGTCATATTTATTTATTTATAGCCATTGAATAGCGAGAACCAAAGACTGGAAGGCAGGCTAACAATGACATGGCGTGTTAATCCAATCGGATTAGACGAGATTAGGACTATACACACTTGGCAGGTCTTTTGATTTCCAAAAAAAGGGAGGAAAAAAGCAGTAAAACAGGACTGACGTAATATAGATACATTTTGGGATTAAGAACATGTAAAACATTTTGTTGATTTTTTCTATTTTGGAATTATTTTTGTATTTATTTTATGATGACAATAAATACTCCTCAAACCAGGTTCAAAGGCAGCTCTGTCTTGCCTGATGATGACTGTAACACTTCAAATAAATGCATTTTCAAGAAGATGTTTCTTTTTTTCTGCAGCACGTTCATTCAGCTTGTTTTCATTTGGCCCTTACACATTCAGTCTGTTAGAAAAAGAAAAGGCGCCTCAAACAACTTGCTTTTAAAATGTAACATACTACAACATATTTTCTATTATCATGATCACATACAATAACAACCAGTAGGAAAAATGAGCTCTGTTCATCTGAATTTAACAAACTGTACCTCTTTAAATTTGTTTGCCTCAAAACTTTGATCTGTACTGATGTTAAGTAACAGACATTAGGATCAAACTGAGAGACTTTAACAGCTGAAGTGTTCAGAGTTGCTTTATTAAGAGGAAAAAACAAATATTCAAATGATTATTAAAAAATAAATGTGAAAGCTCTGTAATATGCACTCTCAGAAATAAATGTATGAAACTGTCACTGGGGCAGTGCCCCTCTTATCACTGGGGTGACATCTCAGTACCTGTACTGACTCAACACACTCTGTCTCATCTCCAGGCTTTTTATTTTATTTATTTTTCTTCTGTTTTTAAATATTTAAAAGGCACAGATATGTACTTTTCACCTGGTAAAGACTTATTTAAGGTGCACAATTGGAACCACTGTTGTACCTTCAAGGGTCCAGTTACTTTGTACCTTGATAAATGAAAAATGTACCTACACAGAACCTTTATTTCTAACAGCGTAAGGAAACTGATAAAAAATAATAATAAAGAAATGTTCCAAAGCCTTAAAACATACCTTTTTAATGATTATGAAACACATTCACACCATAATGATCTGGAACTAAGGGCAATATGAAATCAGATTGTACAGATGTTTGTACAGATGCTGCCTGTTTTCATTATCTGAACTTCAACATGCAGGTGTAACACTGAAATTGGTACTGGCAATAATTATTTTTACTTAGACAGTCCATCACCAAGTTAAGAAAAGAAAAAGACAAGGAACACAATTACATGAAAATGAAGCGCAAAATATTTGAAACATGATCGTTTGGAAGTTTAGCACTGAATTATGAATGCAACCAAAATGTTTGCCAAAGTACTTGACAATGTTTTTTGTAAAGTAAATAAACACTCACAGGAAATTACATTAACGCAATTATTTGAGCTACATTTTACGTTTAACCCTGAACACCCAACCTCTCAAACATCACGACTATTTTTCGCTCAGAAATTCCACAATCTTAAAAAAGATGGTTCTTCATAGGTTCTTCAGTAAAGGATGTGGTTTTATTTAGATCCATGAGTTCTGTATAGAATCATTTCATGTTTGAATGGTTCTTTACATAGTGAAATGGTTCTTCTGATTGATGGAGAATGTGTTGTGCATGGATCCATATATAGAACCTTTTTGTAACTGTTTCTGTAGAGCACAAAAGCTGGTCTTTCTATGATTACAAGCTTGACATCATAACAACCTTTTTTTGGTGCTATACAGAACCCCATTCAAAAAGGTTCCATATAGAACAATCTACGTCATTCTCCATTAGTCAGAAGAACCCTTTCACTATGCCAAGAACCCTTTAATCATGCAAAGGGTTCTTTGAGTGTTTGTGGCTCTATATAGAACCATTTTCTGTACTAAAGAACCCTTGAAGGACCATCTTTTTAAGTGTGTGTTTAGAATAGACTTACTTTAAAAGAATTTAGAGCATACATGTAGAAATTCTTACCCATCAAAAAACAAAGAAAAAGACAACCCAAAAACAAATAATAATAAAAACATCTTTAAAAGAAACATTGTTAAGTCTTATTAGCTATTTTAAAATCTCAGGGGAGAGAGGAAGGAATGAAAATGTGACAGAATAGCGAGATCATCACAGAATGTTTGAAGAAAAATAATTTTTAAGTGTGTATGATGTCAAGCTTGTAATTCTAGAAGAACCCTTTTTGGTACAATATAGAATGCTTTTTAAAAAGGTTCTCTATAGAACCATATACAAGACATTCTTCATCAATCTGGTGAACAGTTTCACCATGCAAAGGACCATGTAGGCATCAAATGGTTCTATATACATTTAATGTTCTGCTCATCCATTTGGTAGAGCACATTTTGAGTTGCTATATATGCCACAAAGTGCCATCTCGACTCTGGTAGACCGTTTAGTGAATATTTTTTAAATTATGGGGTCAAAAAATTTAAAAAGGCACCAATTGTTTTTATTATTTCCCCAAACAAATAAAAAATACACACACTTTTGTGTTGTTGATCCTCTATAGGGAACACACCTCTGCACATTTTAATGTGGCCTGTGTAAAAGTTATGGCAGATTTTATATTTTTCCATTTTTTCCCAATATGTTAAACTAAGCAAACAAAATGTGCACTAAATTTTGTAGAAAATATTTGGCCAAATCAGATTAAAAGCATAATTTCTTTATTTGGCATTTTTTGTCTCCTGACAATTTTCATTAGGTAAATGCTGTATGTCTGTGCATGTAATTTTTTTTGCCTGTATAATATAAATAAAAATCTAAAGGCATAAACACAAACTAAAAACAAGCTCTTGCAGATATTGTTCTTCAGCCCTGCTGCACTGATTTGAAAGGTTTATGGCCTTGTTGTGTGGAAAGAGCCAAGAGCTGAAATGAGAAGCTGCTCCACTGCTGTGCAAGTGGAATATGCTCTTATCGTTGGGACTACTTCTGAGAGTAAATGAGGCAATATATCATCTGCAGAGAGAAATGTGACAATGTCAAAGAGCTGTTTTTTTCTTTTTTTTGAGTTTCTGGGATTCTCCCAGGGTTCAGAGCTTATCAATCATTTTAGGCCAAGGCAAGAGTGTCCCATTTTCTCCCATGTCCTTGAGAGGCCCATGTCCCCTACTGACCACATAGAGGCCAAGGGCATCTCAGCTGCCCCCTTGCAGCCCTCTCCCAGCATTCCCTCCTCCCTTCACCCTTTGTTCACCTGTTGTCCTGGAGACTCCACTGCCACAGAGACCACCCATTGTTGTGGTGAGAATGGAGATGAAACGGCATGCAATCCCCCAGTGATTGCACAAGTGACTGACATGGAGGAAACATTTTGTGTGAAACAAAATAAATATTATTGTTAATGAAAGAGCTTTAACGTGACGTTCTGTCATGCCAGACTGTGCAAACTTAGGTTTAATTGTAATTCTGTCCAAAGCCTATTAACTACACCCCACAGAACACAGTGACTCCTAGTGGGGAGAAACTGGACATCAACAGTAGTCTTGCATCATTTCAACACACTTTTGTACTTTTGGCGGAGCTTTGACCAGAGGCAAGCAAAAGTTGGCTTTGCCCACCGTCCCGAATGACTGCACCCCAAAAGGATTTCCCTCTTTGTGGCAATTGTCCCTCGTCCCTGGCCCACACATGGCCTCCTCCAGCCCTTATCCCGCCCCTCGGCCGGCCGCTGGTTCTCCCCTGACCCTGGCCACGCACATGAAAGCCCCATCAGCGCTGTGACCAGCCACATTTACAAGTGAAAAGGAGCCAATAATGGAGCGGTTAGGGAGAAAATGAGGAGACAGAGGGGAGCTCACAGATGTTGAGGGGGGAGCCAGGGGCCATTGTTGCCAGGGGGAGGCAGCGAGGTGCCTTTTTAAACCTGATTTGGAATGGAAGGGAAGAGGTGTCCGAATGGAAGGGCCAGAGGCCAGGAGAGGACAGCTATCCTGGAGAGCGTGTGAACCAGGGCATGGGGGTCAAACTGAGAGTGGAGAAAAGGGAGAGGGGGTTCACTGAGGTATTATCTCAGCCGGCTTTTTGTAAGGGCATTGCAACATTGGAAAATCCTTCCTTAAACGTTACACCAAGGTGAAAGGTCATTCAGGCTGAGATGCTGCTCTCTCCGGCCTTCCTCCCCGCACATAAAGATGAGGACTGATGAAGTCGTCAAAGTGGGTATTATGCCAGGGCTTTGTATGCAGGTGTAGCAGAGAGAAAAGCTAACTTGTAAGAACTTTATCCTCCACTGAAAAACCTTTGTTTAGGTCCTTCTATAAAAAGCTTTAAGTCAGTCTCACTGAGCCTGAATATCCTTCTCCTAAGACCGCTACCACACACCATCTGACACCTCTTCATTTCCTGTTGAGAAACGACTAATTTCCTGTGGCAGAAGGCAGATGGGGAAATCTAGCAGAGATCTTCCATCAGTAACAGATGAAAGCTGGCCCCATATTAACAAAGGACATCAAAGTACGTCTGTATGGTCACTACCTACTTAGGTCATTGCATGCTTAAACATAGTAAACCATTAAACCATCACTTGCACTGAAAGATTTTGTGAAAATGACCGCAGGTCCTACAAGACTGCAAGAAAGTCAGAAACCACCTTAATTTTCAATAAAATGGCTATTAAGTCAAGCTATTGATTTTTTGTTAGATATTTCTGAGGAGATAATCCGCTTGCATAAGGAAGAGGAAAGTCAAAGGAAAATAAATGGGGATGTGTATATATATATATATATATATATATATAGGGTCCTCCCCGTGTCTGCGTGGGTTTCCTCTGGGTTCTCCGGTTTCCTCCCACTGTCCAAAGACATGCAGTCAGGCCAATTGGACATGCTACATTGTCCATAGGTGTGAGTGTGTGAGTGACTGTCTGTGTCTGTCTGTCTGCCCTGCGATGGACTGGCGACCTGTCCAGGGTGTATCCTGCCTTCTGCCCGAAGACTGCTGGGATAGGTTCCAGCACCCCCCCACGACCCTGAAGGAGAAGCGGCTTAGAAAATGGATGGATGGATATATATATATCAAGCATTGTAGAGTGAAAGTGCTGATCTAGGATCTATTTTATACTTATTGTACATCACTAAAGCAAATCTAACTCCTTGTTCCTAGCTAAGCTAATGTCCCCTTCACACACTCACTCAAGGCAGACAGAGAGGAGTTCTGTAGTACCCACAACGAGGCACACCATATGCTACATACATAGCAAATGTGAATAAGCACAAACACAATCTGAACAGAGAAAAACAAATGGGCTTTTAATTTGATAATCGGAGGCACTATGAAGTACAGTACTTTTTTCCTCTTCATGGTTAACAGTGGTATTATTCACTTTGGGCCTGTTTCTCACACAGATTAAGCCTAGCTTTAGACTAAATTGAAGCATTAATGGTGATCCATTCATTGGAAGTTATTTTAGGGCTAGACTTAGAGTCCAGGAAACTGGCCCTATATGTCAATATACAGTATATTTAACATTTCTTCTGAAATCAAAGGTGCAGCATCAGCCTCTGCTCTTCGGAGAAGGCTTAACTCTAGATGTCAGAACACTGCTATGAGGATTTTACTGTATTCAGCCAATAGAGCAGTAGTGAGGTCAGGTACTGAGGTTGCATGATTAGTTCTGGATCACAAACACCCCTCTAAATCACACCAAAGGAATTGGATGGTGCTCCATCACTCACAGAGTATGCAGTTCCACTGCTCCTCAGAACAGAGCAGACCAAATGACCTTAGGTGAAACTGCTCCAGATTGTCCCATTCTCTTGGCAATACTTTCTATGATTACATGCCCGGTGTATGTGTCTGAATGCCTGTCTCAGCAATGCATTCACCTTAAAGTAACTGAATTCAGTAAATACAAGGCATGTTTGCCATCAGCAGAACATATAGTGTGTGAGCTGAGTGCTTGGGATTGGGTATGAATAAGTCATCTGACAGCCATAACCTATAAATACCATGATACCCCTTGGTCAGAGGAAAGTATGGCTATCACATACAAGGACCAAGTAAAAGAAAATAAGCAGTACTAAGTCTATAGAGTTTAATTTTTGAATAGTGTGCATAGAAAAATTAATTTGAAAAAATTTCAGTTTAATACTGAAAAAACGTGTTTTAGTTGTTAAAGGCAAGCAGAATTTTCAAGACATTTCAGGATGTACCACATAGGTGGATTAGAACCTTCAGTTTTAACTTCCAAATCTGCTCTTGCAGTTTCTCATATGTACATATGCATCCCATTTACAACCCAACACTGTATCCATAGTACAGAGTGTGAGTTACTGTAAATAATCATTGAAAAAAAATCATTGAAATGTGCAACTTGCACTATAAAACATGGACTAATTTGGCAGCAACGATGGCATATCCCTATTTAATTGGAGGGATGCAATAACACAAATTGTTTGCTGCTTACTTCTAACAATATATCTGTATAACATTTTAAGGAATCAACATTCCAACACTTTGTACAATCAGATGCTGAATTAGCAATAAGTAAGACGGCTTATCAGTCCAAATGTGACGGTACTGTCACCTATTGGTAAAGACTGAGAATACAGTACTCTCTAGTAGACTCCATTCCACAGACTCTCATAAATAATTAAAAGATTGTAAAATCCTGATTTTTAAACCAGTAAATTTGTTTAAATACACTTAAAAATCCTCCTCAGTCAGACAAAATATCTGAGCAGGAGAATGCCATTCCCTTTTAATTTAAAACTCAAATCAGCTGATGGCAACTCTGTGCATCTACCTAATAAAATGATCATCAGCAGAACCTCTTTACACAGAAATCTGGCACATACAGAAGCTTCTTAGAGGCAAACCTTGCCAGCAAGGTATTTATGAGTATCTACATGAAGACACCATGATCCCAAATGTAAACTCAGATTTTTTTTCTTAAAAAAAAGGCAGTGTCCAAAGCTGCATTTCTGATTTTCAGGCCACTTCTCACCAGTTCTTCTACAGAAGCTTGTTCACTGCCTGCAGATTGGCACATGGCTGAACTCCACCCGGCCTGCTGTTCATGTCTGACCACAGACATTGTTTCTCAGTCCTCAGAGGAAAAGGTTGACTTTAGCAGGCACTAATTTGCACCCAGTGTTTGAGAAGTGTTGTCCATCCTGTGGTGTGTAGGTTACGGCGCCCCCTACTGCCGCTGCCACGGCTCTGTGCTGGCACTCACCACGTTGGCACAGTTCCCGCTGGGCACAGCGTTCCACGTGGCGCCGACACAAGGGCAGGAAGGGCACAAAATGAGCTATTCGCTTTTCAGAAATTATTTTGGAATGGTAGAATCCACCTGGAGAACAAAGTTCATTCACAAGATATTTATATTTGGTCTGGACAAATGAGCTATGATATTGCACATAAGTGTAAAGCTAGAACCACAACACCGCTTCTGGTTCTGTGATGGAATATACTCCATCAATTCGCTATAAACACTGTTTATTCTTCAAATATAAAAGGTACAATATAAGGTTATCTGCAGTGCGTTCTCAGCAACCATGTACAAAAACAACATACTTCAAAGCATGTATAACCAGAGATTGATACTGACTATTCTTATTGTTGTACACAGCCTCTGCAATGGCCTCCTCAAGCTCCTCTGGCTGGATCTCCTCTCTGTCTCGTCCTGTTTGTAAGCTCTCTAGAGCTACTTTGTTAATGACCTCCTGACCTGCAGTGCTAGAGCAAAAGAATATCATATCAGTAAAGCAAGGTCCATAATGATAACTGGGAAATACAACAAGCTGAAGTGAAATAATCAAAACTGGCAGGACAAATGACAAAGTAATAAAATAAAATAAGATTTTACTAAAGAGGGTCAGCATTCATATAGCTACATGACACCTTCATGATGTTTTCATGGCAATTAACATAAACAAAATGGAGACATTTATAAAGGCTTATTCCAACAAGGGTCAGTTGCCATAACAACACCAAAATGGACAAACTAGCCTTTATGACAAGTGACGCTTGTTTAAACAACCCTTTATATACAGGCAGGTCTATATGTATTTGGACAATTTTTGTAGTTTTGCCTCTGTACAACACCACAATGGATCTGAAATGAAGCAGTCAAGATTAGATTAAAGTGTAGAGTTTCAGCTTTAATTCAAGGGGTTTAACAAAAATTTTCATTAACTTGCCCCCCCCCCCCCCCCCCCCCCACAGTCCCTCAGTTTTCACATGCTCAAAAGAAAATGGACAAACTAACCTAATTATAAAAACAAAGATTATTTTAATATTTTGATGTAAATTCTTTGCAGTCAATGACTGCCTGAAGTCTGGAACCCAGATATCACCAAATGCTAAGTTTGGAAATCAGGTGACTGACTCTGACAGGTGCACCATTACAAAAATGGTGTCACTGTTTAAATACTTATGGACCTGATGGTATTGTCGCTGTCCAAAGAAAAACATCTATATCCAAAACAGCAACTTTACAGGAGGAGGCACAACATTCTTAACTTTTGATGTTGAAGTTAATGCAAAAAGCTTTTATTGCAAATAATTTAGGAACATTTCAATTTGCCCATTCATCATTACGTTTTCAAAAAAACATAAAAATGAACAAATATTTTTAATACATAGCTTTTTTGTGGACAGAGACTGTATGTTTACGTAGGTTTATACTAGACATCATAAAAGGGCTCAAGGGGGTGTAACATAGCCTTATGAATTTTACCCATGGCAAAGTGTCACTAATAAAAATTTCTTTACTTATGAAGCTAACTACTGTTACTGTTGCACTACTCTAACAGTCACTCTGACATTTTCATTTAAGATCTTTTGGTAGCTGTAATGCCAACTTTGAATGTATAAGAACAGATGAGACACACTAAACTCAAGTAAACTTCATTAAGACGCTGTCTCAGGAATCCAGAATGAGGCTAACGCTTGCACGGTCAGACATACCTGATAAAAATATAGATGGCCTTGCGGTAGTTAGTCTGGAAAACAACATGCGAAGGCCCAAGGAACGGTTCTAATACATCAATCACACCAGGGGGCATCTTCTCCATCTCATCAAATATAAAGATAGAGCGGGCACAGGCCGTGAGGTTACCCTGCACCCAGCGCTTCAGATCTGACTGTGACAAAGAGTGAGAGAAATATGACTTATGAACTTGAGAGACAGAGTTATTCTTTCATATTATAAAGTTAACATGGGTCTCACTTATTATCATGCTAACTGTCTGATCTACCTTCCTTATAGAAATATTGGTGCAGGCATATTTAAAGTATTATAGCAGAAAATATGATATACAAAAGTACTTAAAAAAAAACACTACAATACCCTGTATTGCTTCACCCGGTCAGCTAAGGGAAAGTGCAGGGTGGGGACATACTGATGGATGTAAGGGCTTCCCATAGCTGTTCCATACAGGTGGCGTCCCAGCATCGTGCTGACCATAGTCTTACCAGTCCCTGATGCTCCATGGAAGGACAGCACCAGTGGTCTATCTGGACTTCTTTTCTGCAGGAAACTGGCCACCGACTCTGACACAATATCCTGCGCCAGATGCTGTCCATATACATTTTTATAGAGGTCCCACTCCAGTCCTGCGTGGAAGAAGAAATAAATATCAGTGTCACTGTTACAAAGCTCTCTGATCCAGCACACCCAGAGTCTACACGGGCAGATCCAGATAAAGCTAAAGTTCATTTCTCAGTCTTTAGTGGCTCATTTGAATTTTCCGTTCCACCTTAAATGTACAAGCGCCTAGTCTAACTGCTGTTGAATTTAAGGTAAAGGAAACTTCGCATTTATTTCGCTATTAAGAAACAATTTGAGCCTCGTCAGACACAACTAGCAGAAGTATCTGGACTTTATTTAATCTCCAAGATACACTTAACGTTAGCCCACGTTAAATCTAAACTGAATGTAACTTAAAAATCTATCTGGCTAGCTACCCAAGTCCTTGCCGGTACGTGTGTAGGTAGCGCTATTGGGGAACAGGGTAATGGCTATCGCTGCATTGGGAACTAGCAAGCTAGCTAATAATAATAATGGGTAACTGTTACAGCTTTCTAGCTAGCTAGTAACCCTGACTGGTGAAACAGAAAAAAGGCAAAAAAGAAATGCTGCTCATACAAGAATTAGAAGGTAAAATAACCTCTCCATACGAATAGCAGTAAAGTTACAGTAAAAGACTAGTAAGGGTGTCTGTTTAGCTAGCCGAGAGCTAATGTTATCTGTATCAGTTAGCTAGTTAGCGAGCCTAGGGCTAAAAACCAAAGACTTTGTTGATCTTACCCTGTATGTTTGGCTTGAAGTCACAGTCACAGCTGTCAGATATCGTGCAATATATCGTTTTCATCTCAAAACCTCTAACCGTGGATATACTGTAAAACAAGGACAGTGTCCAGATCACAGCTACTCCTTGAGACCACAGCTCCATGGTGAGGAGGGTGAAACAGATCCAGCGGCTGCTTGATTCATCCACTAGAGGCATCCGTTGAGTTTCTCCAGGAGAAAAAATGAATCCTTTGCTCAGTGTTCATATTTTAAGCCGAGCTGAGCAAAGAAAAACCCCAGCAGAGCCACTATAAACGTGCCGATGACTGTTTCTGCCGTGATG
This sequence comes from Pygocentrus nattereri, assembly GCF_015220715.1. Classification (NCBI taxonomy): domain Eukaryota; kingdom Metazoa; phylum Chordata; class Actinopteri; order Characiformes; family Serrasalmidae; genus Pygocentrus; species Pygocentrus nattereri. Next base: position 15,073,607 of record NC_051230.1, read on the forward strand.
AGCGCCGTTTCCCTTCAGTCGTATGTAAGGCTACACGTTGGCAGTCAGCTACAAAGTCTAAAAGGATTGATATAGTCTCAAAGCAATCTGGGAATCAGGGCGGACCTGGCATAAAATGTGCTATTAAACTGACATATAATTTACTGATAAACGTTTTGTATATAAAATAATTAAATAATCAATATATTGATATAGTCTACCCATTGACTGGAAAATATGAAATGGTCCGTTCTACATTTTCCCTCTTAATGTCCACTTATAACATTTTTGTGGTTTTATGTACCAAAATGTTTGTACATAAGCAATTAATAATTTTACACAACCGTTTTCATTTTGTCCCATTTTTTTGTTAAAATTACACATTCTGATTTTATTACTGTGTTTTAAACTGAAATATGTAAATTACCTCTGTTCTGAGTGGCAGGCCTGTTTTGGGCCTCGTCTTCATAGACCACTGTATGCCCATATAAAGAACTCCGGGTCTGCGCACCATTTCGAATGAGTTGGGTTTTCGAAAAACCGCCTCTATCGCACCCCGTGTTAAATACAAATGTTCAGAACCCGATACGTTTTGTCCTGTGAACATCCTTCTCTCGAATAACACCGGATAATCTGAACTACGAGGTCGTTAAAGAGTTGAAATATGAATAGCTAAAGCAACTGCGCACTTAATTCGCCTCATTAGACTGCAGGCCTCCTTAAGCAGGTTTTGGCAGTGAACATTTCGAGGTAGACTGAGGGCAGATGAAATTGAGTCAGAACAAAATATGCACGTTTCCCTGCAGTCCTCTGTTTTTTAATATATGCTCGCTGAAACACGATAGATCTCTCCTTTTAGCTTGATTTGAAAAGATCGACCTGCGCTCAGGATAATCCAGTACAGACCCAGCTTGATATCACTGCTGACCCCTTGATAAACTGATTTAGGCTCTCAGAATATCCTACTTATTATTTTGATACTCGTAAAATTTTTCTGAGGACATTTTCTCGGAACATTCGCCAGCTTTTGTTTTGTTTCCTGTTCCACCTTAAATGGTGCAGCAGTAAAGCTCCGAACTGCTCTGCCATTTAAGGTGGAACGGGAAAATTCGAACAAGAAGCTGCGAAAAAAGAAGCCTCGTTACAGTAGAACATTTCGATAAGCATAACTCTTCACAGGCACAGCCCGTCTTAGTTTCGTGTAGCTTTTGACACCAAATTAATGTGCAGTAGCTTTAGCTCGCATGTAGCGATATTAGTATTATAGCTCTTTAGCGACCTAGTATTTGGGAGGATCCAGTGGTATTCAGGAGAACAATGCATACAGAACATTTGTGTTCAACACACGGGGTGCGATAGAGGCGATTTTTCGAAAACCCAATTCATTCTGGCCACAGAGAAATGGAGCTTAGGCCCGGAGTTCCTTATATGGGCATAGAGGACTACAGAATGACGCAGGACTACAGTGGTCTATAACTTTAGCTTAAAGGGGCGGGGTTAAACTGCTGTAGGGTCAACAGCTAAATGTAGGCCAGGGCCACGTTCAATGTCAAAACTTTGTGCACCCCATCTAATTTAAAAAGCACATGCAACGGATTTGAATAAAGTCATCTACAAATATGGCTGAGGACATGTTTGATGTAAGTATTTTATTGTAAAGTTTTATTAATAAAATAAGCTAATAATCATTTAATAATTATTTCATTTTAAAATATATACTCTTTTCTGTTTGGAAGATGAAGCTTTACTCGATTTAACTCACAAAACAGCGCACAGAAGGCATACAAAAACAAAAGTCTTGGCAGTTCTGTGTCCTGCCCTTCAGAATAAGAGTCCACAGTTGAATCTAAAACCAACAGGTAAAAACATTCACTCAACACATAGTGTCTTATTGAACTAAACAAAAAAAAACTAGGCGTTCTCTGATGCCACAAAAAGTAGGTGGGTAGATAGACCCAAACACTAAAACACAAATTTTAAAAGGAAAACAAGAATTTAATAAAGTATGAAATATATTCACATTGTCTTTGGTTGAGGGGTGGAGGCCAAATTAAACATCCTTATGAGCCAACTTTATATATGTAGATTATTTCATTTGTGTGACATCACAAAAATGAATTCAAAAAGGGCTGTTCTGCTGCTTAGTTTCCATAAACGGACTGGAGAATGAATACATTTTGATGTACCATTGATGTACGAGTAGACTGAAAACAGTGTTTACATTCTATATCAAACTCTGCTTTCAAAAATTCAGAAATTATAGACTAATTGTAGTGTAATTATTAGTATAGCAGTATAATAGTTTTATATTTTTTAATATAAAAAAGCAGACAAAACAATACAAAGGGAAATCTGTGTAGAAAAGTGTAGAACTGGTTTAATCAGAGAAGATGGGAAAAATCAAGACATTGTAAAACTGTGAGTATAAAATAATACATAGTTTATTATAATAGTGTAATTTATAAAGACATTTATATGGTAATTATGACATTTTTTTTAAAGAGAAATATATCCAAGTGCTGTTAATCATACTTAAAAATACAAATCTGGACAGGATATATGTACATTATTTACAAAACTGTATAAAAGTTAAAAACAAATAACTTATCTTGATCAGTCACACTGTGTCGCATAATGCTTCCCTAAGTCATCCTGTGGTATAGATCAAAAAGAGAAAATAGACATGATTCACAGTCACATGTAGCGTGATGTCTGCTTTAAGTCACTGTGCTGGGTGAGGTGGCTCCAGTCTGTTAGAAAGGGCTGTTAGCACTTTGTCAAACTTCTCATAGCGCTCCTCCCTGCTCTCTTCCACCCCGCGGCTGCCCCAAAGGAGACGCATCTGAAACTCTGTGAGGAAAATTTCTAGAAGATCTGGCTGCTCCTGGAAGCCTGTAGATGACAAAAAGAACTTATTTTCATGCCAAACCAACAAACACAGACATGATGAATGTACTATTCATTGCTTGAGATATACTATGACTCTATCAAAACTTCATAAGTCCATTTTATTAAGTTCTTAGTTTTTACACCATTTACAAACAGTTGTCCTTTACATTGTGTGAACAATTCATGATGAATGGACTAATAGAAATGTTCTAAAATGTTTGGAATAAAATCTTGTTACATTAATGTACATTAACGTTATAAATGCTTTTACCTTCTGTAAAATGACCATATCAGGTTTTATTACGACAGCAATAACATATTACTGTGTACTATTATGTCATACATGGACTGAGATACCACTTACCCTGTAGTTTTGCTTTTGCATTAGAACAGAACGTCTCCCCGTGGCATGCCATGTTACGTGCAGCATCTAAATGACCCAGCAAACAGTCCATCCCAGCGTCCAGACTCTCCCATGACTCCGATCCTTCAAGACTGACTGCACTCTTCTCAAGCAGGAGCAGCACAGGTAGCATGTGGGGGACAGTTGTCTTTGAAGGATCACACAATTCTTCAAGAAAGATATGAAGAGAGGGTGATCAACAGAAGGCATTAAACAGACCTACTGGTATTTCTGCCTTTAGCTGTGGTTATATTATGCAGGCTATCAGAATACCTTTTCCATCATTCAGTCTCTTCAAAAAGGGCCTCAGGGTTTTCTCATACAGGACTGCACTTTCTGTGTATATCTGGCGTAAAACTATCCATGTGTCCTCCAACCGTGAAATCTAGAGAGGAGTATTTAGAGCTATTAAATTATATGCTATTAAAATGAAAGATTTCTAAATGGTTCTTGGCTTGGAGATACGGTTCTGGGAAAAACCTTTAACTGGTGTTGAACATTTACATTATTTGCAAGTTCTATAAAAATGAAAAAGATTCTTCACACTCACACATTTAATTTACAAAATAAAAAAACTTATACATTTATTTTTATCAGTGCACTAGGCCCCGATTTACTGATATATTATTGTATTATACAATACAATATTATTGTATTGACAGTTCTCTCCACAGTACATCAGTACTGCCCATCTTTACTGTATGGACTTTGGCATTATTCCCATGGTAGAGCTTTGTTAGGTGTTTCTACAGTTTTGTAGTATTTGCAAAGAAAAATGTTGGATCTAATCAGCGTCTTATTCAATATAATACACACCTACAATAAAAAAATACTAATTTATTGAAAACACTGAAACCCAACTGTTTGTCTGATGGTGTGCAGTACTGTCCCCCCTTCATTTATTTCATTTTGAATAAAAACAGGCTTAACATACAAGTTAATTTATTGATTTATTCATCATCAGTAAAAAAAAAACAACAACAAAAAAGCCTATATTTAACAGAAGCCTCATCAATTAGATGTTTTTTCAGTATGTAGTGTGGACACTTTTGCTTTTATTACAGCTTCTGTTCTTTTTAGGAGACCTGCTTTCAGTTTTTAAATAAATTTACAGGGATATTTTTCCATACCTCTAAAGTTCCAAAGTTCAGTCTCCTCAGAAATATCTTCTTAAAATGCTTAACATGTATAAACCCAATTAAAAAAAAAGTTGGGATAGTATATGAAAAGCCAATAAAAATAGAAAGCAGTGTTAATACATTCTGTATGATCTATATTACATTTAAACAGTACAAAAACACAATTTGATGTTTTACCTTATTAATTTTTTTCAATTTATGCTCTTTTAAAATATGATGCCTGCACCCTAGGTTGCAACATGTTCCAAGAAGTATGTTAACCACTGTATTACATCATTTGTCCTTTTAACACATTTAATTATCATTTGGGGATTGAAGACACAAGTTGATTCAGTTTTGAAAGCAGAATTTTTTTGGTCAATTATAAGTCTTTTTTAAGTCTTAAGGTGTGCAACTGTTCAGGGCCTTCATTGTCATATTTTGCCTGTTATAATGCACCACATGAGACAGCCAGGCCAGTCTATCACCTGCACTCTGATTATGCAGCCATGCTATTTTAACATGTAAAGATTTTCTTGCCATTGTGATGTTGAAATAAAAGAGGAACTGACGTTCCTGAAAAAGACGCTGTCTATAAGGCAGCATATGTTGCTCTAAAGTTTGTAAATATCTTTCAGCGATAATGGTGCCTTCACAGATGTGCAAGTTATCTATTAATATCCATCCCCACCCACCAACCTTTCTCTGACAGACCATAGCTTTTGAACTTTACACTGATAATAGACTGGATGGTCCTTTACTTCTTTGGCCTAAAAAACATTTATTTCCATAAATAATCTGAAAGGTCGACTCAAACACAATACACATTTCCACTGTGCATCAGTCTATTTCAGATAATCTAGAGTCCAGAGAAGTCAGTGCTGTTTCTGTAACATATGGCTTCCACTGTGCACAGTACAGTCTTAACTTCAAAGCAGCAGCAAACAGTATTTATTAAAAATGGTCTGTGAAAATATTCTTGAGCCCATGCGGTGACATCCATCACGGAAGCATGCCAGTTTTTAATGCAGGGCTGTCTGAGGGATCAAAGGTCACAGGTTTTCTATTGTGTTTTTGGCCTTTCAAAGGATTCCCTGAAACTTTTGATATTATGCCCTGAAGAAGGTGAAATACCCACAATCCTGGCAAACAAGGAACATTGTTCTTGTACTACTGAATTGTTTGTTTTGATTTTTTTATGACAAAGTGGCGAAGTCATTCTTTCTCATGAAGGTCTAGGTCTTTCCTGGATGCAACTTTTCTACCCAAGCATGGTTACATCACTTCTTTTAAAATGTTTTTGTGGTCTTAAATAAACTTTTTGGAATGTGTTTCAGGCATCAATTTCACAATGAACATATATTTACAAAGAACAACGAAGCTGACAAGAAAACATTAAATATCTTCTCTTTGTATTGCTTTCATTTAAATACGAAGTCAAAGTGGAGTTTTTGAATTTGGGTACTTAATAACCATTTTGACTGGAACATGAAGTAAAAGAAGGATGGTGTCTCACTTTTGCACAGTTCTCTCTGTGCTCTGAGCTACTGTTTTGATAGCTGATTTTGTACCTGGGGAAGTTCCAAGACTTTCATTACTGCAGTGAAGCCAAACATGTTTCCCAAGTTACTCTTCAGCTCTGAGGCCAGTGAGATAGTTCTGTGCAGTAGAGCTCCTCTTTCCTCCACACTGCCTGTGCAACCTAGCAGCTCCACTGCCAGCATGATGGACATGGTGTGGAACCTGGGGTGAGCAAAGGATGTATATTAGGTCCCATTCCATTTTCATGTGGAGATCTTATTAAGTGTTTGATTAGTGACAGCAAGAAAACTGTTATTCATTAATAAGTACGCCTGAGGACACCTTTCCAGTAGATCTTGTCGGAGATATTGGCCATGTGGAAGTGTAAGTAGCTCCATTCCTGAACTCACTCCCATTCCTCTTGTTCGGTCATCGGGTATGTCCAGTATTCGAGCAACCTGCAGATTGGAGGTTGTTTCAGTAGTCTACAAAGCACTGAATAAAACATTTTAACATCCAATCTGCACCTTTTTGACTAACACCATAATATGTTGAAAAGAAATGTAAAAATAATTTGGAGTGGTCTGATGTGAAGTGGTGCATTGCAGAGAAATTTACTAAATCTAATTTTACAGTGGTGCTGATGGGAACCAGAAGTCACACTGTCTACCACATAACTGTAGCCCTTTTATTTTATTCTAAGCAGGTTTCAGTCAGATGTCAGGAATAGAAAACAGCAGTGGCAGCTCTAAGCTATGACTCTTTACTGAAAGAATCACTTTAAAACTGATACAAATTCAAATATAATATAGAATGTGATTTACAAGCTTATTTTCTGTCTTTAATCAAAGTAAAAAAATGTTTTAGTGAATTACCAGCAACAACACGCTAATATACTACTGGAATCCCATAGGGTTTTGACTTGACTTGAACTGAAGGCCTGGTAACAGTTCCCTCGAGAACTGAAAAAACATTTTTACTGTGTAAGAACATGAAAATAATGTATTAATGGGTCAACAAAGAACATCAGCTGAGTTTGATTTGGTTAGCAATATATGGTAAGCCTACATATACTAGGTCACAAATGATCATTTGAGGCAGTAAAATTCCACTAATGGTAATGAATAGTCCTACCATGCAGTCAACTTTGGTGATGTGCATAGCCATTGTTTTCGTATCAGCATCTGTAAGCACCTCCTTAACTCTCCTCAAGACTCTTGTCTCTAGTGGTTTATTCTCTGCAGGGAGAAGGGCTGACTGGTACATGCTGGGACTGAAACTGGTTGCTGTTTCAGCTACAAGAGGCATTAAGTAATCCTCATTGTCCTCCTCCATGAAACCAGTCACAGTCTGGTCCTCTTGTCCACTGTGCTCAATATGACCAGGGCTGGGTGGGGAGACAGCTGAACTGGTCTGCAGGTTGGCAGGCTCTGCAGTTGGGCTTTGACAGGATCTTGTCATGCTAGACCAGATTTTGACCGTGGGCTCTAGATAGATGACAGCACTATCATTAGGGGAGGTGCAGAGGTGTGTTTCAATAGGTTTTTCCAGGACAGGTGATGAAGGGACTACAACAAACTTCCTGTTGCGTGATGGACTCCTTCTACGTCTGTACACTACACACAGACACAGAGAACAGACTTCACAGTTAAAATGGACACTGCTATACAAGAGGTTGGAATCATTTAGTATATTAATAAAGATTAATTTTCAGTAATTAGTAACTGTTATATATAGTGTAGATTGAACTTACAAGTAAACTGTAATTATTTATTTATTGTAAATTCTTGTTGAGGTTATCTGACTCGAGATTTGATTGCCACTATTCAAATATGAGGCAACCAGGAGGCTAATTTTATTAGAACCTCATTCTTGATGCTGTGTAGTCATTAAAGAATCTTCAACAGCTCTGTTCACCATTCTGAACACATCTAAAATGTTTCTGTTTCTTATTTTTTACAGTCTGCTTGAAACCTGAGTTATAGAGCATTAGCATCATATTAGAATAATTTCATAGATGTCCAGTGGGGTCCAAAAATCTGAGACCACACCGGGACATTTTCATTTAAACTTGGAAATAAACAACATAAAATCATAGAATTGTGAAAATTCTGAAGCAGAAGAGGGACATCTGACAAATTCTGTAATTCATGTTAAAATGTCATTCCAAGATTCCACTTTGGAATAAAAAAAATGCAAAATAGAAGAATTTTCTCTTGTGGTCTTAGACTTTTGGACTTCACTGTGTCTGTACCAAAACAAAGTTTACATCATTAAAACCTGTGATTCCAAATTTTTACATAGTACTTTTGGAACGGTAGTGTACACAGCATGGTTTGCAACTGAATTTAGTATTTTTACATGTTTTATATAGCGCAATACTGCGTAGATAACAGCACTTGCATGTGTTTATTGGTGCTGGGGATGTCGTCACCACAACGTGCTGTTCCAGGCTTCCAGCAAAGCTCTTGACTGCCTCCCTGTGTTAAAAGAGTGAAAATATAACTACATTATCACTCAAACCTTTTCAGGCTTCTCTCAGTGAACCACTTCTTCACTTTGATCCTTTCAGCAATGCATAGTCTGACTGAGTAACTATTCCAATGACAGCTACAATTACATAAGGAAAAATGCCAAATAAATTGTTGATTGGTCTGATGTGATGGAACATTGTAGAGTTATACTTTGGATAACCCAGCAATACTAATTTAAATGGAATTCAAATAAATGTAAAAACAAATTCCACCAATTTAAAAAAGAAATCCAGATTTCTACACAATAATGGTTAAGATGTAAACAAGTCAGAGTGGTCTGATAGGGAATGGTACTAGAATTGCAAGCTAGAATCGTTTGCAGTGGTGACAGGATATATACATTCATGATGGAGTGGTACATTTTACTATCAACATTACATATAAAAATAAACACATGCAGGGTCATTGATGGTTTAATAATAAATGATTTGGCTAAATGTACGTAGTAAACACTGTGACTCCTAGTTCTGATCACTGTCAATAAGTTTCTCTACAATGAAGCATTTCACATAGAACCACTTTGAATGACTGTTTACATCCACTGAAATATCGAAATTCTGGAGACAAATGGGTGGAATTCTCCTATGATACATCCAGTGAGTAAACTACCTTTTTAGCCATATAATTTAATCAACGTGATTTGTCCTCAGGCAAGCTCAGAAAACATACAGACCATATATAGACCATAGTTTTACATATAGATAACAGTAAATTAAGATTCTTCTCACCTCTGGGGATTTATTAGCTCCATTGCCAGAGCCTCAGTCGCCGCTTTGCTTTCTCTTTTCTTCAGGCTTCCCTTCCTGTGTGAGGGTGAGGTTACTGGAGTCCCCTCTGGACTAGCCTGGCCAAACATTGTCTCTAGATAACGCAGTGGTAGAGTTCTGTTTACTGGGGAGTAAACATGCACCCCACTCTGAGTGGTTAAAGCTGTCTGACTGCCCACATAGAAATGAACCAAGGCTTGAATGGAGTCAAACGTTTCTCCTTCGAGAGTGTATTGCACGCGTGTGTACGTATCGCTGGTTCGCAGCAGAACTTTGCTGATTAAGAAGTGGAGAGGCTTATGATCCCAGCGGCTGGTTAAGACGTAGTCTCCCAAACTGGTGAGAGAATCGCGAATGAGGAAATCCCCATCTTCAAGCACCAGAGACTCCGCTACCTGCAGTGTGGGAAAATGGGAAATAATGTAGTTTTACGAATATAATTACATTCCAGCACTGCAGGAGGGCACATTTCAGCATGCATATTATGCCTATTCTTAGAGAACATTACTCAGTTAATCCCTTGAAGACTTGTGTACACTAGCCAGAGATGTGTTTATCATTTTCATTCAGTTTAGGACCAATTAATTACTTCTTTTAAAGGGCCAATGTTCTACATTTTCTTGCACTATATTCCACTTCTAATGTTTAAGACTGATATGCGTAAATAACCTCTGCCTTGATTGGATGTCCTCTTGGCTGAAACACTCCTTATAACTGGATGGAGGTAAACTTACTGAATAGGTCAGGTGAGTATATATATAATTTGGTATTATTTGGGTGGTGGATCATTCTCAGCACTGCACTCATACTCACTGTCTTCTCTATTAGACATTCCTACCTTGTTGATCCATCTTGTTAGTAAACATTGTAGAGCTAAAAAAATGGACAGTGAGTTTAAATGCCTTCATGATTAAATTTTCCCATAAAATAAAGGACAGCTACTGTGTTCAGATAATGTTGAAAAAAATGGAGAAAGTGTTTTTGGCAGCAACAATATACAACTGATGTCACACAAACAATGTTTTTGTAGCTTACTTTCCATATATGAACTGATTGGACTGGAAAGTGAACAGCAAGTTAGAACTATTAATATAATAGTGTTTAGAACAATATTGATTTTTAGTTTGATATATAACAAAAACTTTGCTGAGTGCTTCAGACTGAGTTAAAATAATTGATCATGTGTTAAGCCTTTGGTTGTTTTATTGGAGATTTTGTCCTAATTTTTTGTATATTTGTACATAAAATTAAATAAACGATTTTATTCTGGCAATCCTATAATACATTTGCAGTACTCTAAAAAGTTTTCCTTTGGAGTAATTTTAAAAGCTGAACAGAACAAAACAGTCTGATCAAAATATGCTATGTCAGGTTAATTTTGCATGGAGAAACAAACTTTATTGGAAAATATAGTTATTTTTAATTTTGTCAATACTGTCCAGCACAATCATTTATTCTGTAACTATGATGAAATGGATATGTAAGTTGCATAGTTATGAGAGTGAAAAACTGAAATGTGAACCCACATACAGGCCCTTAGGGTTTAAGGGGTGAAACTTACAGGATGTCCGTTTTCATTGTTTGAGCACCAAATTATTGGCACTATAGACTGGCTGACCTAACTGTAATCTAATGCTTTGACTCACCTCCCATGGTATACGGCCATGATACCAGCCATGGCTTTGAATATTACTGCTGCTGAGCTTCAGCTCTTCCTCCAGCTCTTTCCTCAGCTTCTCTGATGGAGTGTCCAGCAGGCATGTCTCTTTCGAAAACTTCCAAAAGGAAAGATAAGGATTGAGTCTTGAAATCATTGAGATCATTCCTCCATAAGAGGCCAAGAAGTCTGTTTTGTTCCTGCTCTCCAAAGCAAGCCTTCCCTTCTCAACTGGACAGTCTCCTCACATCTTACACCTCCAGTTTTGGACAGTTGTTATGGTGACATCACTCTGGATTACAATACTTAATTGACCAATATATCACTGAAGCAATCAGTTAACCTCGACATCATTATAAGGGCTCACACAAGGACCACAAAAAAGAGGAATGCATGTGAGCCTCAGGCTCTAGACCAAAGATATGTGGATATTTATCAATGTTTATTCACAACTGTAAACTTGATTTGCGAGAATTTAGACTGTGGGAACATGTCTTAAGGGCTGATGAACTATTGTGTAGTAAGACATAGACAAAAGACAGTAAATGGTGAGAAGACTTAAAAACAATCCGTGTCAGTGCCAAGCATAAAAGAAGCCAGTGTCCAACTATTTTTTCAGTTACGATATAGTAAGCGCTCACATTGAGAGTGGTTGGTTGCCTATAGAAACCCGAGCTGACTGCAGGCATTCTGAAGACATGGGCAGTGCTCCAAGCCCTTTTGTGTCACCCATTTTAATTCAATTAGAGCTGTACTGAGATTCCTCCCTGTGTCTGGCACTCCGTGAAGGAATTCAAGTACAACAAACACTAATAAAAAAAAGAACAACACACTTAAAGCTGAAATTTACATCTTTCCAGACTAATGAGCTGAACAGTTTCTCCTAGAAGTCTCAAAACAGAATCTTTTTAGAAACCGAAAAACAGAATATTTTGGAAGAGGAAATATTGAACATGTTAGAAGCTCAAGCACTGAATCTTTTTATGATGGAATCTTATTAGATCTTATTAGAAGTCTGAAAACTTCTAATAAGAAGTCTGAAAACTTTATCCTTTTACAAATATTAAAACTGAATATCCTAGAAGCTTAAATAATCTATCTTTTTAGAAGCCCAAAAATCTTTTTAGAAACTCAAAAACTGAATCTTTTTATAAGCCTAAATACTGATTATTTCATGAGCCCAAATACTAAATCTTTTTGAAACACCCAAAAATGGTCTTTTATAAGAACAAGTACTGAAGCTTTTTAGAAGCCCCAAAACTAAATATTTTTAGACATATGAAAACGGACTCTTTACCCAAAAGCTGAATCATTTTAGAAACTGAAATACAGATTTTTAGAAGCCCAAATACTGTATCTTTTTACAAACCCAAGTACTGAATATTTTCAAAGCCGCAAAACTGATTTTTTTAGGAGCCTGAATAGTAAATTCTTTTTAGAAACCTACAATGTAAATATTTTTAGAAGCCTAGAAACTGGAATTTTCCTCTCCATATCCAGTCTCACTCTAAGAATTAACCACATTTTTTTCACAAGGAACAGAAAACAACTCACCATCACATATTCGCCTTTGTTTTCCATGGACTCCACAGGTCTAGGAATAGAAAAAAAGCAAAGTTAGAGTGTAATCTATGCAACATTACATGCCATAAATTGTAATATGAAAATATGAAACAATA